>NC_057807.1:303936968-303983205 GCF_018294505.1 Triticum aestivum
TAAGCCCCCGAGTGAGAGGCAGACTCACCACTCTGTAGGATTTTTCAAACTTAGGCGAGTACTAGACTACAACTAAGCCCCCGAGTGAGAGGCAGACTCACCACTCGGTAGGATTTTTCAAACTTAGGCAAGTACTGAACTACAGCTAAGCCCCCGAGTGAGAGGCAGACTCACCACTCGGTAGGAGTTTTTATTACTTAGGCGAGTACTGGACCGCAGCTAAGCCCTCGAGTGAGAGGCAAACTCACCACTCGGTAGGATTTTCTCTTCGACTTAGGCGAAACGGATTCGCAGCTAAGGCACCCACTGGGGGATTTTTGAACATGTAAAAAATGAACAACAATCATTCGGAAGACTGTAAAATCACGTCTTTTGATAATCAAACTAAAAGGTACTTCTTATTACATCTCATCAGTCTAAATACTTAAGAGTAAAAAGGGCGGAGCAGTTCCGCATTCCAAGCGCGTGGCTCATCTTTATTGTGCTCGACGTTGAAGAGACGATACGCTCCGTTGTGGAGCACTTTGGTGATGACGAAAGGGCCTTCCCAAGTAGGAGCGACCTTGTGTGGTTTCTGCTGGTCCACTCGAAGAATGAGGTATCTTTCTTGAAATGCCCAACCCCTTATGTTTCTTGCATGGAATCGACGCAAGTCTTGCTGATAAATGGTGGACCGGATCAAGGTCGTCTCTCTATCTTCTTCCAGGAGATCGACTGCATCTTGCCGAGCCTGCTCTGCTTCCTCTTCTGAGAAGAGTTTGACTCGGGGCGCGTTGTGGAGTAAATCACTCGGGAGTACGGCTTCGGCTCTATAGACTAAGAAGAATGGAGTCCGTCCAGTCGACCGATTAGGAGTTGTCCTTAGTCCCCAAAGTACTGATGGGAGCTCATCGACCCAAGCCCCTGCTGCATGCTTGAGGTCACGCATCAACCGAGGTTTCAGTCCTTTGAGAATCAATCCATTTGCTGGCTCAGCCTGCCCATTCGACTGAGGATGAGCGACCGAAGCGTAGTCGACCCTCGTGCCTTGGGAAGCACAACACACCCTGAATTCATCAGAGTCGAAGTACGAGCCATTATCAGTGATGATGTTCTGCGGAACACCATATCTGAATATCAGTTCCCTGATGAAACTCATAGTTGTACTTGCTTCAAGGTTTTAAATGGGCTTGGCTTCGATCCATTTGGTGAACTTGTCAACTGCCACCAGCACATGAGTAAATCCACTCCTGCTAGTCCTCAGAGGTCTCCAATCCCCAGACAGCAAAAGGCCAGACAAGTGGAATAGTTTTCAAAGCTGATGCAGGTTTATGGGACATGCTGGAGTAAAACTGACAACCTTCACACTTGTCCACTATTTCTTTTGCCATCTCATTGGCACGTGGCCAGTAAAATCCGGCTCGGTATGCTTTGGCCATGATGGTTCGAGAGGACGCGTGGTGACCACAGGTCCCCGAGTGAATATCATTGAGGATCATTCGGCCTTCTTCTGGCGTGATGCATTTCTGGCAGACCCCAGTTACACTTTCTCTGAACAACTGAAATTTTATCACGGTAAAGGCTTTAGATCGTCGGACGATCTGTCGAGCCTCTTCTTCATCTTCCAGAAGTTCTTTCCTAAGAATTTATGCAAAGTATGGCACTGTCCAGTCGGGAGTGATGACCAAAGCCTCCATGACTAAGTCGACCACGGCTGGGATTTCGACTTCAGTCGAATTTGTGGCGCACTTGGGCTGTGGTGACTCTTCAGTGAAAGGATCTTCCTAAACTGAAGGTGAATGAATATGTTCCAAAAACACATTGCGGGGAATGGCCTCTCACTTTGAACCTATCTTTGCTAACTCATCTGCAGCTTGATTTTTCAGTCGGGGTATATGGTGAAGCTACAATCCTTCAAACTTCTTTTCCAGCTTTCTTACTGCATTGCAATAACCAGTCATGGCCGGACTCCTGACATCCCATTCCTTCATCACTTGATTAACCACCAAATTTGAGTCGCCATAGACCATAAGGCGACAGACGCCGAGTGAAATGGCCATATGCAACCCGTATAAACGTGCTTCATATTCGGCTTCATTATTGGAGGAATCAAAATGGATCTGGAGAACATAGCTAAGTTTGTCTCCACGGGGGGACACCAATACTACCCCAGCACCTGAACCATTCAACATCTTGGAGCCATCAAAGAACATAGTCCAATGCTCCGAGTGAACTTGAGTCGGTAGTTGCTGCTCAATCCACTCGACAAGGAAATTTGCAATTGCTTGGGACTTGATAGCTTTCTTCGCCTCAAACTTGATATCCAATGGAAGGAGTTCAATCGCCCATTTTGCCACTCGACCAGTTGCATCTCTGTTATTCAAAATTTCAGATAGTGGTGCGTTGCTGACGACTGTAATGGAATGATCAGAGAAATAATGTGCAACCTTCTTCGTGGTCATGTATATTCCATAGACAAGCTTATGATAATGTGGATGTCGTTGCTTGGATGGAGTCAAAACATCACAGAGATAATAAACTGAGCGCTGAACCTTGTAAGCTTTTCCTTCCTCTACTCGCTCGACCATGAGTACTGTACTGACAACTTGTCCAGTGGCTGCAATAAAAAGTAGTACAGGCTCTTTGTTGATTGGCGCAGCGAGCACCAGCTGGGTGGAAAGCAGGGTTTTGAGTTCTGCAAATGCTGCATCAGCTTCCTCAATCCACTCGAACTTATCAGATTTCTTCATCAGTCGGTAAAGACGCAATGCCTTTTCACCAAGATGAGAAATGAATCGACTCAAGGCGGCCAAACAACCAGTCAACTTCTGAACATCATGCACTCGCACAGGGCGTTTCATTCAGAGGATGGTATCAACTTTTTCTAGATTGGCGTCAATCCCTCGTTCGGAAACGAGAAAACCGAGTAACTTTCCTCCTAGAACTCCGAACATGCACTTTGATGGATTAAGCTTGATATGGTACCTTCTTAGGTTGGCAAAGGTTTCCTCAAGGTCAGTCAATAGGTCAAAACCTATGCGAGACTTGACCACAATGTCATGCATGTATGCTTCCACATTCCGATTGATTTGAGTGAGCAGGCACTTCTGAATCATTCTCATGAATGTGGCTCCGACATTTTTAAGACCAAATGGCATGGTGACGTAGCAAAAGTAGTCGAATGGGGTGATGAAGGCTATTTTTATTTCATCGGGACCATACAGTCGGATGTGATGATACCCGGAATATGCATCTAAAAAGACAAGCGCTCACACCCTACAGTCGAGTCAACAATCTGATCGATGCGGGGGAGAGGGAAGTGATCTTTTGGGTAGGCCCAATTGATATGTTTGAAATCAATGCACATACGAAGTGAATCGTCCTTCTTAGGGACCATGACTACATTGGCAAGCCACTCGGAGTGGTAGATTTCTCGGATGAACTCTGTTGCTAGCAGCCGAGCCACTTCTTCGCCAATCGCTTTCCTCTTCTGCACGATGGACCGTCGAAGGTGCTCTTTGACTGGTTTTGCCTTGGGGTTGACATGCAAATGGTGCTCAACCAGTCCTCTGGGTACACCCGGCATGTCAGAGGGTTTCCTCGCAAAGATGTCCTAGTTCTCACGGAGGAACTGGATGAGCGCTTCTTCCTATTTGCTATCAAGTGTTGTTGATATACGAGTCGACGCGGCATTGGGATCGGTCGGGTGAATATGAATGGGCTTCGTTTCACCAGACAACTGAAATGCAGAATCCGTGGCAGGCTTCTTGGCTTGGAGCAAATCACTCGGATCTGCATTCTTCTGATACTCTTGAAGTTCAACTGCTGCCATCTGCGCATCGGCAATTTTGGAACCTTTCTGGAAGCATTCCTCTGCTTTCTGCCGATTGCCAGTAACTGTGATCACACCTTTGGGGCCAGGCATCTTCAACTTGAGGTACACGTAACATGGTCGAGCCATAAAATGTGTGTAGGCAGGCCTACCCAGAATGGCATGATAAGCACTCTAGAAATCTACGACTTCAAATGTCAACTTTTCCTTACGGTAATGCTTGGAATCACCGAAAACCACGTCGAGAGCGATCTGGCCGAGTGATTCGGCTTTCTTTCCGGGGATAACACCATGGAAACTCATATTGCTCTCGCTAAGTTTGGACATCGGAATGCCCATCTGACGGTGTCCTGGACTAGGGGGTACTCACCACGTCTTCTCCCGATTTGTTAGATTGGGCTGAGGACCCCCATGGCCGTACTCATGGGCTAGTTCGGACAACTGCCGCATACAAGGAAGATTCCACAAGACTTGGTGATCAAGACAAGGACTCCTCCCCCACCGGCGTATTCGGCTAGAACTCTTGTTATCCTAGGCCTCTGGTGCATTGTATAAACCGAGGCCAGGCTAGTCGATAGAGAAATACAACAATCATACCATAGGCTAGCTTCTAGGGTTTAGCCTCAATGATCTCGTCGTAGATCAACTCTTGTAATACTCATATCATCAAGATCAATCAAGCAGGAGTAGGGTTTTACCTCCATCGAGAGGGCCCGAACCTGGGTAAAAACATCGTGTCCCTTGTCTCCTGTTACCATCCACCTAGACGCACAGTTCGGGACCCCCTATCCGAGATCCGCCGGTTTTGACACCGACATTGGTGCTTTCATTGAGAGGTCCGTTGTGTGTTCGGCAAAAGGTCGATGGCTCGCCTACAGATCAACTGCGACTTCGGCATCTTCGTCACCAGCTCGACTGGTCCCCTTGATTCGACCAAGGACCGCGCCCTACCTCCGACTGTCATGTTCGGATGAGGGCCTTCATCAACATCAGCTCCGGTCTCTATTAAGATCATGGAGGAATCATCCAGGTAGCCCGGGGGCTCAACGTCAACATTGCCCTCGGGCGACCGTGCTGTTTTTCTGGACAGCGAACTTGTATCCGCCGTCACCGCCTCCTGGAGCGTCGGTTTGACTATTGCTTCGGTGGAATAGTGCGGAATTACGTCTACAATAGCCACGCTAAATCTCGTCGAGTTCCGATGGAGGAATCTCCGAAAATCTACGATATACCGGAGCCCTGTCAAATCTGGACGAGAATCTGGACGAGTTTAGGGTGTGGTGTCCAGCTTCTAGCTCGTACCTCCTTTGGAAGATCCAACCGTGGATCAACTGCGTAATTCCTATATCTACCACCCCTCAAAATTTCAGCTCGATCCGACCGTCCAAACTCCGTGAACCTTCCAATTAGTGCATCACTTTTCGGATCTATTTTCTGCACGAAAACAAATCCGACCCGAGTCCGTCCTTTTTACGAACGGGATTTCGGACATCCTTTTTGAAGGAAGTTTTGTATGGGGTATTGTGTTTCGTTCCCGAACACGTCCCACTAACTTTAAAATATTTTGAACATGATATTCAATATCATGCTGGTGTCAAAGCAGTCCAGCAATATTGCTCCACGGCTGCCGACCTGCACTAGACACATCGTCACTTTGTTGAGCCGAGCTCAACTTCTTCAGATCATCGTCTCAGCAAGCTGAACAAGAGTCCGGCATCGCGAAGGATAAATCATCACCAAACTCACCGCCCCACGGATTACACGGAGCGGGCATACCGGCATCGCTGCACGGTCGCTTCATCAAGCTAGCATCGACCACGTCATGACCTGCATCGGCAGGGCCGCACTATTGCTTCTTCAAGCTGGTGTCCATCACGCCGACCTACTTCGACATCTCGGCAAGACCGGGGCTTCGCCATCTCTTCATCAACCTACTCCGGACACTTCGGCGTCACTAGCCGACCAGCTCCGTCACGTTAGCTGGACCGAGGGCTTTGCCTCGGCGAGCCAACCCTTGTCAGCATCGCCATGCCGTCGCTTTATCGCCCGTCAGGCAATGGGTGTGCGGATCGAGTCCCAATTTTGGGAATCACATTTCTTCAGATTGCTACAACAAATAAACGAGGCCTATCAAATGGTGGCCGCATTAGCGACGGTCGCATGGTGGTTCGGTCAGTTTTCATACATAGTCTGGCGAACGCCGCATCTGGAACTCGAACCGACCTGTGAATTCAGGCCTTGCCATGCCTTTATCGCATCATGCCGCCGCCCTGCATGGACATTGACTTCGGCGCCATGCCGTATTTATTTTATTACTCACTTTACATAAAGTATTTATTATGCAATGAATTTTTATTATTATTACTATTATCTCCAGTTTGCACTATTTTTTGTGCACAGGAAAATGATCCAGCCGGACTATATCCTTTGGCGTCACCTCGGCTGGACGGGGGGCTTCGTCAACACTTCATTACCCCATGACGGGGACTTCGGCATCACTCTGCCGTCCTGCATTGACCGTGCTATGTCACCACTTCGGAGTGCCGAGCTCTTTGCTCCGCCACCTCGGGACCGGCTTGGGGGATGGAACCTTGTCCCGCATCAAGCTCGGACCGCGTCGTCAATACCGAACACATTAACCAGCTCAGGTGCCTTCATGCTCAAGGTTTTAAAATTTTAACTTGTGTTCGGCTCGACCAAGCATTACACTTTTTTGGAAAAAAGTCGCTTGTAAAATTTTTCTTTGTCCAAACTTTGTTTGTGATGCGCAAATTCAAATACCCCGTTTACTTGGGGGCTTCCTTCATGAAGTTTTTTCCTCTTGCATATGATTATACTTGTACGGCTTCGTTCCTTGTTCGTGCATTATGCCACAATATGCACCATATTGACTTAAGCGATTTGCAAGCTGGGTTGCCTGGCTCCTGTGCTTACCCCTACGTTCCCGATTGTTCGGCTAGGGAGTAAAGGGAGCACCTCTTCGATTGTCACGACCGGGTCCTCTGAGCTCTGACCTCAGACTGGGTCAAGACGAAAGCTAGCGCTCTTATTGTTTTCAATCATGGTCGGCACACAACGGAACTCATGAGTACAAAAAATCTATTGCACAAGTTTCATAGTAATAATGAGCACCGAAGAAAGGTAACGGTGGGGGTACTATGTTCTTTGAAGATGCTTCTTACACTTTGTTTGTAATATAACATAAGTTCCTTGAGCATGCTTTGTCTTTTACAGCCTTTTGGCCTAATTGCTTGGTTATCATAAACACCATCGATATTCTCGACATGTGGAGTACATAACACTTTTCGGCCCTTGCCGAAGAGGGAGAAGCCGGCGGTCGGTTAAGATGCGTATAAAGTTCGGGTGAACATAGATATGATATAAGTACTTCGGTACATACAATCATTCTTTTACCCAAGTCACTTGGGGGCTCTTATGTTTATTTGAGCCATTTTATAATAAGTGCTTTTCTTCTTAGTCATTGCAAAGTTTTTATTATTATTTATCACTCCTTTTCTCGACACGAGTGTGCGGTCACTAGCCGGGGAGCCTAATTTTTCTCTCAAAACCGCTAGAGTTTAGTTTGCTAAACTGGCCTAATGAGAAGTACTCCGCCTTCGGGAAGGGAGAATGAAGCCGTAGGCTGACCCGCTGGAAGTCTTGAGATAGGATGTGTCATGTTAAAGCACGGCAGAAGCACTTTTTTCTTTCTAAAGTCCAATTTTCGGATTGGCACCGAACACTTGATCTTGTTCGGACGTCATGTTTTTACTGACGTTTTTTGGTTTTCCAAGATTTTTTTCACTTTTAAACTATTTGTGTGTTTTCAGCACATGTCTCGCAGTGCAACGCCGGACACCTTTAGAGATTCGGCAAGAACATTCTCGGATATTGCTATATATGCATCGGTTTCGAATTGTGTCTTCGGTCAATAGTTAGGTTGCCCGGCTCCTGCGCTTGCCTCCTACGTTCCGCTTTGTTTGGCTAGGTATGCAAAGGGAGAACCACTGCGATTGTGCTTCCAGCTCACATGGTTAAGAACCTCAGTGGAGAAAGCCAAAAACTGACTATCACAATAAGCGTAAACTGGCTAGCGATCCGATGACGGTGTTAAACGACGGGCCATTCATAACAATGGCCGAAGTGTTTACGGCTTGACCTCCAATGTCGCCGAACACTACCGTGGGCTCTTAACTGGCCTCCCAAACTAAATCCTCGATATTTTGCTCTTACATTGGAGATGAGGTTTCATGATCATGCTTAGCATGACAACCCAAAGAAAGGAACCGATAGCGGGACTATTTTCTTTGGAAGACATTTCTTAAATAGTAATATAACATATCTCTCCGCGTACCTTTGTTTATAAAACCGTATGGCCAGATTGCCTTGTTTGTTGTAAACCTTTGCCCTCATAAAGGCTTTATAAAGTAGGACAAACACTCCTCCGCTATTGGCCGAGGAGGTGGAAGCCGATCGTCGGTCAACAAAGTTTTGTACAATGCGGATCCGAGCATTAATGGCGTAAAGTACTTGGATACATAGAGTCATTACACATAATTTGTGATTTTACTATGGATATCAATCCTCAATTCAGCCACCCGTGCCCGCATTAAGGCTCGGGGGCTACTGGGCTTCGGGCTTATTATTTACAAATATTAAAGGGGCACATCGATCCCCTGATCTGGTAATACAGTCTCCGAGGAGATTTTGATCCTCAGGTTGGTCGGCCGCACCCAACCTGAGTCTTGAGGACTGAGCACGCCGCTTTTTGTGTCCTGAAGTATTTTGCCGAGCTAGGACTTGATCCTCAGACCGATTTTGCACATCAACCTGAGTCTCAACGGTACGGGGATCAGCGGTCTTATGTCATCCTTCATGTGCATCTCGGGTTTTAGACCGATACCCACCTTCAGGGCTACTGGCTATTTATCTCGGCGGAGAATAAATTGCACCAATCAAAAATATTGGCAAAAATTGGCCCACATTCGGGGTGGTGCACCACCCCGGAAGCAGTCCGGCATAAAGCTTGGGCGCTAATGGCTGGCTCCATAGAGGGCATTTCCGGCATTAAGCTCGGCTAAACTCCTTCAAACTTCTTTGAACCAAGGTGATTTACGACACCTCGGATACATAGTCCGGTGTTGGAGCTCGGATACAGTCTGGCTTGGAGCTCGGAAACATAGTCCGGCGTTGGAGCTCGGATACATTCCGGCGTTAGAGCTGGGAAGCGGTCCGGCGTTGGTGCTCGGCTGCAAAAGATACTTCGAATGCAGTCCGGCGTTTGAGCTCGGACGCAAGAGGACGCTGCCTCCCGGGAACAACTTCAAACCCGAGGTGTGGCATAAAATAACAAGGCATTGATAAAGGCCGGAAACTTAAAGGGGCTCCTCGGATTCCCGACGTGTAAACTCGTCGAATGCATTTCGTCAATCCTCAAGATCGAAGATGAGAAGATTTGTTGAACCAATTTTCAAAACCAACGAGTGAAGATGAAGAACGGTTCGGAAGAATCGAGGAGCGTCCCTAACTTGAAGACCGGTTCAGGGGGCTACTGACGGTGTCCTGGACAAGGGGGTACTCACCACGTCATCTCCCGATCTGTTAGATTGGGCCGAGGACCCCCATGGCCGTACTCATGGGCAACTTCGGACAGCTGCCGCATACAAGGAATATTCCACAAGACTTGGCGATCAAGACAAGGACTCCTCCCCCACCGGCGTATTCGGCTAGGAATCTTGTTATCCTAGGCCTCTCGTGCATTATATAAACCGAGGCCAGGCTAGTCGATAGAGATATACAAAATTCATACCATAGGCTAGCTTCTAGGGTTTAGCCTCGACGATCTCGTGGTAGATCAACTCTTGTAATACTTATATCATCAAGATCAATCAAGCAGGAGTAGGGTTTTACCTCCATCGGGAGGGCCCGAACCGGGGTAAAAAAATCGTGTCCCTTGTCTCCTGTTACCATCCGCCTAGACGCACAGTTCGGGACCCCCTACCCGAGATCCGCCGGTTTTGACACCTACAACATCCCCTTCAAGGTTTCAGCATAAAGGATATTCAGACTGCTACCACCGTCCATCAGCACTTTAGTCAGTCGAGTGCCTCCAACCACGGTGTCGACCACCAGTGCTTGCCTCCTGGGGGTGGCTACATGAGCGGTATGGTCAAACTGGTCAAATGTGATGGTTGTCTGAGACCATTTCAGGTATGTGGTCGTCGTCGCTGGAGCGACCATATTCACTTCTCTGTTTATAACTTTCAACCGACTCTTGCTCTCAACATCAGCAAAAATCATGAGGCTGGAATTGACTTTTGGATAATCGTCGTCTTCCTCTCCATCCTCATCTTTGTCCGAACCTTTCTCCTTCTCACTAGGCAGTTTTTCTCGGAACTACTGGATCAGGAGTCGACATTGTCGACTGGTATGCTTTGGGTATATCAGATTACCTTCATCCTTCTTTGTGTGGATGTGACATGGCAAATCCAACACATCATTCCCTGCTTGATCCTTTACCTTCTTAGGGGGCCAGGGCCCTTTAGGGTTTCCCTTAAACTTTCCTTGAGCTACTGCTGCAATCTCACCGGGTGCTGCCGGCTCAGCCTTACGCTTTTGTTTCCGATTGGAATTACCTCCACCGGCCTCTTGGCCGACTGGCTTACTCTTCCCGCTACGGAGTCGATCCTCTTCTTCTCCGTTAGCGTACCAGGTGGCTATCTCCATCATCCGAGTCAGAGTCATATCTCCAGTCCGACCGAACTTCAGGACCAACTCTCGGTATTTGACGCCTTCCTTGAAGGCGCACACTACTTGATGCTCTGATACATTTTCGACGGTGTGATGCAAAGTGGTCCACCTCTGAATGAAGTCTCTCAAAGTCTCACTCGGCTTCTGCACGCAATGCTGCAACTCGGTCAATCATGCTGGTCGCTTGCAAGTGCCATCAAAAGTTCTGACGAACACTCGAGCCAGCTCTTCCCAACTGTATATACTACCTGGAGCCAACTAAGTCAACCATGCTCGGGCCGACCCTTCCAACATCAGAGGAAGATGTTTCATCGCTACTTCATCGTTTCTGCCTCCAATATGCACAGCCACTCAGTAATCCTCAAGCCAAGTTTCAGGCTTGGATTCTCCAGTGAACTTACTGACTCCGGTTGCCCACCTGAAGTTGAGAGGAATCACTGCCACCCTGATGGCTCTGCTGAAACACTCTGGTCCTGAAACATGCACTCTGCTGCCACTTGGGCAGTCTCTGCCTGGGTCTTCCCTATGCTCTCTATTCCGGTCGACTAAGCCTTGAACGAGAATGGATCTCGCATCGAAGCCTGGCTCCCTTGGGTCGACTAGTGCTCTGCGCTCGCCATTGTGACAATGTCTATCATCATTCTGCCGAGGCACATATGACGCACTCCTCGCAGGAGGCGTGGGCACTCGATGATGATTGTCGCGGTCGAGGTGGCGATCATACTGTCCAGGGCCTTCACGCCGCATGGGTGATCTTGGGCTGTGGGCCGACTGAACTGTATCCGCTACTACGGATCTGCTGTGAATCCTATTCCGCGACTGAGACACTGTTGTGTTCTGCTCACCTGCTGCCCGGAGCAAGGCCTGGATCTGCATCAACCCTCTGCTAGCCTCTGACTGGGAAGGTTGGATCGACTCTGCTATTCGGGCCGCAGCTGTGAGGTTCTGAATTGGAGTACGGTATACCTTAGGCGGAGGCGGGAAACGCTATCGTCGACTGGACTCAGGGACCCACTCCCGAGCCCGCTCATTGAGAGCGCGCTGCAGGTTCTCCAGTCGAGTGCGCTTAGCCAAATTAGCCAGGCGCGCCTCCTCCAAGGCCCGAGCCTCAGGGGTTTCTCCAACGATGGGCGTGTGGAGTGCATCCATGTTGCGGCGATGAAGTTCTAAGTCTCGGGTGTTTCTCCAACAATGGGCGTCTGGAGTGCATCCATGTTACGGCGACGAAGTTCTTCCCTCTGCTACGAAGAAAGGGGTTCGGGATGGTATTCCTCATGGACTCGCAACGAATCGCCGCCACCATCCTCACCGTCTTCGCGACAGAAGGAAGGCGAACCACGCGGTCCATCGACCATCAAGACTTCAGCTGCAGGGTCGCTGCTATCGCACTCGGATGCGGTCTCCGTGGAGCAGTCGACAAATCGAACAGGCCGTGGAGAGTTTCGTCGGGCTCGATTGCTGCGACTTGATGGGTGGCCGAATGCCGAGCCACCACATGTTTCACCCACCGCTGAAGCCGCGATCGACCGGATCGCTTGCGGTGGCGAACAATAGGGAGGGAAGACACCATCGGAGCCGACTTATACTGGGTTGATGGCTGCTGGAGAAGGACGCCGCGAACACATGCGCGAAAGTGCGTCGCTCCTCAGACGGTGAGTGCCCCAATGTCAAGGGGAGCTTCTTGAAGCCACGCGGAGTCGTCGGCAACGAAAACAAGCGCGCCGAGACGGATCTCACGGCCCTCAGCCAATCCGTTGTCGGAAACCATGATGATGATGATGATTGAAAAAACATGCAACTTCACCAACAAGTTGCTCTGACCCAAGGTGGGCGCCAACTGTCGTGGTTCTAAGGCTGACAGTAGAAAGGGGGGTAGGTATGGAGAGGCAAGATCTCAGCCATGGTGAAGGTCTACACAAATGTTTTACGAGTTCAGGCCCTTCTCGATGGAAGTAACAACCCTACGTCTCGGTGCCCGGGGGCGGTCGATTGAATCATATGTGTGATGTTACAGGGGGTGCGAACCCTTGTGCCAGAGGAGGGGGTGGCTTATATAGAGTACAAAGATCCACATCACCCTCCATTACAAGGGACTTAATGTACATAAAGTGGGGGTGACGGTGTCCTGGACTAGGGGGTACTCACCATGTCGTCCCCCCATCGGTTAGATTGGGCCGAGGACCCCCAGGGCCGCATACTCATGGGTCGGTCCGGACAGGTGCCGCATACAAGGAAGATTCCACAAGACTTGGTGATCAAGACAAGGAGTCCTCCCCCACCGGCGTATTCGGCTAGGACTCTTGTTATCCTAGGCCTCTGGTGCATTATATAAACCGGGGCCAGGCTTGTCGATAGACAGATACAACAACAATCATACCATAGGCTAGCTTCTAGGGTTTAGCCTCTCTGATCTCGTGGTAGATCAACTCTTGTAATACCCACATCATCAATATCAATCAAGCAGGACGTAGGGTTTTACCTCCATCAAGAGGGCCCGAACCTAGGTAAACATTGTGTCCCTTGCCTCCTGTTACCATTGATCCTAAGACGCACTGCTTGGGACCCCCTACCCGAGATCCGCCGGTTTTGACACCGACATTGGTGCTTTCATTGAGAGTTCCGCTGTGTGATCGGCGAAAGGATCAATGGCTCGACTGCAGGTCAACTGCGATGTCGGCTTCTTCGTCACCAACTCGACTGGTCATCTTGGTTCGACCAAGGACTGCGCCCTACCTCCGATCGTCATGTTCGGATGAGGGCCTTCATCAACATCAACTCTGATCTCTGTCAAGATCATGGAGGAATCATCCAGGGAGCCCGGGGGGCTCAACATCAACATTGCCCTCGGGCGACCGTGCTGTTTTTCTGGACAGCAAACTTGCATCCGCCATCACCGCCTCCTCGAGCGTCGCGTTGACGATTGCTTCAGAGGAATTGTGTGGAATTGAGTCTACAAAAACCATGGAAAATTTCGTCGAGTTCCGATGGAGGAATCTCTGGCAAACTCCGATATACCGGAGCCGCATTGAATCTGGACGAGAATCTGGACGAGTTTAGGGTGTGGTGTCCAGCTTCTAGCTCGAACTTCCTTTGGAAGATCCAACTGTTGATCGGCTGTGGAATTCCTATATCTACCACCCCTCAAAATTTCAGCTCGATCCGACCGTCCAAACTCTGGGAACCTTCCGATTAGTGCATCACTTTTCGGATCTGTTTTCTGCGCGAAAACGAATCCGACCCGAGTTCGTCTTTTTTATGAACGGGATTTTGGATATCCTTTTTGAAGGAAGTTTTCTATGGGGTATTGTATTTTGTTCCCGAACACATCCCACTAACTCTAAGATCTTTTGAACATGATCTTCAACATAATGCTGGTGTCAAACCAGTCCGGCAATATTACTCCACGGCTGCCGACCTGCGCTAGACACGTCGTCACTTTGTTGAGCCGATCTCAACTTCTTCGGATCATCATCTCGGCAAGCCGAACAAGAGTCCGGCATTGCGAAGGATAAATCATCACCAACATCTCCACCCCACGGATTACACGGAGCGGGCATACCGGCATCGCCGCACGGTCGCTTCATCAAGCCGGCATCGACCACGTCACGACCTGCATCGGCAGGGCCGCACTATTGCTTCTTCAAGCTGGTGTCCATCACGCCGACCTACTTCGACATCTCAGCTGGACCGGGGGCTTCGCCATCTCTTCATCAACCTACTCCGGACACTTCGGCGTCACTAGCCGACCAGGCATGGGTGTGCGGATCGAGTCCCAATTTTGGGAATCACCTTCCTTCGGATTGCTACAACAAATAAACCAGGTGCTATTAATCCTAGTATTTCTTTTTGCTTGTTTGGGTTAAATTTTTCCCAAGTAATTATTACTCCGGTTAGTCCAGCATATGTACACAGGTCTATCAAATGGTGGCCGCATTAACAACGGTCGCATGGTGATTCGGTCAGTTTCTGTACATAGTCCGACGAACGCCGCATCCAGAACTCGAACCGACCTGTGAATTCAGGAAAATGATCCAGCCGGACTATATCCTTTGACGTCACCTCGGCTGGACGGGGGGCTTTGTCAACACTTCATTACCCCATGCCGGGGACTTCGGCATCACTCTGCCGTCCTGCATTGACCGTGCTATGTCACCACTTCGGAGTGCCGAGCTCCTTGCTCCGCCACCTCGGGACCGGCTTGGGGGATGGAACCTTGTCACGCATCAAGCTCGGACCGCGTCGTCAATACCGAACACATTAACTAGCTAAGTTGCCTTCATGCTCAAAGTTTTAAATTTTTGACTTGTGTTTGGCTCGACCAAGCATTATACTTTTTTGGAAAAAAGTTGCTTGTAAAATTTTTTCCTTGTCCAAACTCTGTTCGCACACACTTGACGCGCTACCCACGCTCATTATACCTAGGGGCTTCTTTAACAGAAGCTTATTAATAAGGGCTTTATGCCCAACACACATGTCACACTTCCGCATGTACCTTTTATTCACCATTATATGCATCGATATGACTTAAGTTTTGGCCAAGCTGGGTTGCCTGGCTCCTGTGCTTACCCCTACGTTCCCGATTGTTCGGCTATGTGGTAAACGGAGCACCTCTGCGATTGTTACTGCCGGGTCAGCCGGATGTGTACCTCAGACTGGGTGAAGCCGAAAGCTAGCGTTCTTAAGGGAATACTCGGTCGGTGAACTAAAAGATGATTTCTTACCTATTTATTTACTTGCCCCCAGATGTTTTTCTGCTCTTTTCACAGTCCGGACATGCACTTTAGGGCATGCCTCCCAGGGAAAGGAACCCCTAACGGAACTATTCTCCCTGGAAGATGTTTCTTACTAACCATGTAATATAACATAACTAGTTGGGCACTTGTCTGATAAAGCACTAATGACCCCTACGCCTGGTCTCCACGCATGCCCCGATTTTTATAACCGCGAGGGTATTCGGACACACTTCGGACTATTAGGTCCAAAGGTTGAAGCGAAAAGGTCCGCTACGACAAACGATCTACAATCCGGCTAGAAGGCATTCTACATGTCACCTTACATTTTATAGCCAACTTTTACCCAAGTCGCTTGGGGGCTCTTATGTTTATTTGAGCCGTTTCATACTAAGTGTTTTTCTTCTTAGTCGTTGCAAAATTAAAGCACGGCAGAAGCACTTTTTTTTCTAAAGTCCAATTTTCGGATTGGCACCGAACACTTGATCTTGTTTGGACGTCGTGTTTTTACTGACGTTTTTTTGGTTTTCCAAGCTTTTGGCACTTTTAACTATTTGTGTGTTTTCAGCACAAGTCTCGCAGTGCAAGGCTGGACACCTTTAGAGATTCGGCTAAAACATTCTCGGATATTGCTATATATGCATCAGTTTCGAATTGTGTCTTCGGTCAATAGTTGGGTTGCCCGGCTCCCGCGCTTGCCTCCTACATTCCGCTTTGTTCGGCTAGATGTGCAAAGGGAGAACCACTGCGATTGTGCTTGCAGCTCGCATGGTCAAGCACCTCAATGGAGAAAGCCGAAAACTGACTGTCACAATAGGTGTAAACTGGTCAGCGATCCGATGACTATATTAAATGACGGGCCATTCATAAAATTGGCCGAAGTGTTTCCGGCTTGACCTCGACTGTCGCCGAACACTATCGGGGGCTATTAACTGGCCTCCCAAACTAAATCCTCGATCTTTTGCTCTTACATTGGAGCTGAAGTTTCATGATCATGCTTAGCATGAAAACCCAAAGAAAGGAACCTATAGCGGGACTATTTTCTTTGGAAGACATTTTTTCTGTTAAATAGTAATATAACATATCTCTCTGCGTACCTTTGTTTATAAAACCGTATGGTCAGATTGCCTTGTTTGTCGTAAATCTTTGCCCTCATAAAGACTTTATAATGTAGGACAAACACTCCTCGGCTATTGGCTGAGGAGGTGGAAGCCGATGGTCGGTCAACAAAGTTTTGTACAATGCGGATTCGACCATTAATGACGTAAAGTACTTGGATACATAGAGTCATTACACATAATTTGTGATTTTACTATGGATATCGATCCTTAATTCGGCCTCCCCTACCCGCATTAAGGCTCGGGGGCTACTGAGCTTCGGGCTTATTATTTACAAATATTAAAGGGGCACATCGATCCCATGATCTGGTGTTGCCACCCGACCAATGTCTCGGGGGCTACTGCATTGCTTGTTCTATGCAGAAAATTGTAAGTGCAATATAGTTTCCGAGGAGATTTTGATCCTCAGGTTGGTCGGCCGCACCCAACCTGAGTCTTGAGGTCTGAGCACACCGCTTTTTGCGTCCCGAAGTATTCTGCCGAGCTAGGACTTGATCCTCAGGCCGATTTTGCAAATCAACCTGAGTCTTAGCGGTTACTGGGATCAGCGGTCTTATGTCATCCTTCAGGTGCATCTCGGGTTTTAGACCGATACACACCTTGAGGGCTACTGGCTATATATCTCGTCAGAGAATAAATTGCATCAATAAAAAATATTGACCAAAAATCAGCCCACGTTCGGGGTGGTGCGCCACCTCGGAAGCAATTCGGCATATAGTTCGGATGCAAGTGGCTGGCACCTTAGAGGGCATTTCCGGCATTAAGCTCGGCTAAAACTCCTTCAAACTTCTTTCAACCAAGGTGATTTACGACACCTCGGATATGGTCCGGCGTTGGAGCTCGGATACATTCCGGCGTTAGAGCTGTGAAGCAGTCCGGCGTTGGAGCTCGGATACATTCCGGCGTTAGAGCTGGGAAGTAGTCCAGCGTTGGAGCTCGGACACATAGTCTGGCGTTGGAGCTCGGATACAGTCCGGCGTTGGAGCTCGGATACATTCCGGCGTTAGAGCTGGGAAGGGATCCGGCGTTGGTGCTCGGCTGCAAAAGATACCTCGAATGCAGTCCGGCGTTGGAGCTCGGATGCAAGAGGATGCTGCCGCCCGGGAATAACTTCAAACCCAAGGTGTGGCATAAAAATAACAAGGCATTGATAAAGGCCGGAAACTTAAAGGGGCTCCTCGAATACCCGATGTATAAAATCGCCGAATGCATTTCGGCGATCGTCAAGATCGAAGATGAGAAGATTTGTTAAACCAGTTTTCAAGACCGGCAACTGAAGATGAAGAACAGTTCGGAAGAATCGAGGAGCGTCCCTAACTTGAAGACCGGTTCAGGGGGCTACTGACAGTGTCCTGGACTAGGGGGTACTCACCACGTCGTCCCCCAATCGGTTAGATTTGGCCGAGGACCCCCAGGGCCGCATACTCATGGGTCGGTCTGGACAGGTGCTGCATACAAGGAAGATTCCACAAGACTTGGTGATCAAGACAAGGAGTCCTCCCCCACCGGCGTATTCAGCTAGGACTCTTGTTATCCTAGGCCTCTGGTGCATTATATAAACCGGGGCCAGGCTAGTCGATAGACAGATACAACAACAATCATACCATAGGCTAGCTTCTAGGGTTTAGCCTCTCTGATCTCGTGGTAAATCAACTCTTATAATACCCACATCATCAATATCAATCAAGCAGGACATAGGGTTTTACCTCCATCAAGAGGGCCCGAACCTGGGTAAACATTGTGTCCCTTGCCTCCGGTTACCATTGATCCTAAGACGCACTGCTTGGGACCCCCTACCCGAGATCCGCCGGTTTTGACACCGATAGGGGGCGTTACTGGTAACGCCAGCCTTAAGTGTTGTTTATGACCTTAAAGACTACGAAGTGAACGCCTTTCCATTGTAATGTTGAGTGACTCCTGGTCTTTGGTAGGTTGAGTGATTCTCTGGATGGTCGAATGACAGTAGGTAGGAGGACTCCCGAGTGACATGATTGTCGAGTGGATTGCACTCGACATCTGTGACTGGGGGTCTCTTGCTGCCTCTTGGACTTCTCATCTTCTAGGGTAGTGACCTTGGGTAGGACGTATAGGTTTGGCCTATGACCCTACCCCAGGTCTATATCCTCATCAGTAGGCACCCTCGGGTTTGTAGTAGTCATCGGTGGAGGCATCTGTCTCCTAGACTCCACCATCTGGTTGCAACAACCATAAAGAAAAAAGAAGGGGGGAAAGGGGTAGCAAAGCAACCGTGAGTACTCATTCAAAGTACTCGCAAGCAAGGATCTACACTACTTATGCATCCGTATCAATGAAAGGGGGGTAGTACCTGCGGGCTAACTGTAGAATGCCAGAATAAGAGGGGGAGAAGCTAGTCCTATTGAAGACTAGCATCTTCTAGAAACCACCGTCCTGCAGCAAGAGGAGGGAGTAGAGTAGTATAACATAAGTCATATTTATGTTGTTGTCAACGCCCCGAGATCCTTTCTCGACTACCGGAGCCACATATCCATTTCATGCCTCGGCATCCAGTTCTAGTTGTATCGATCGGGATACAACTCCGTGTATCCATTACCGTAGGACAGGCTATCGATATATGTTTTCTTCCCTGCAGGGGTGCACCAACTTACCCACCACGCTCGATTAACTCCGACCGGACACACTCTCCTAGGTCATTCCCGGCCTCAGCCAAACAATACGCCGCAACCCGACCTAGGCTTAAAAGAGAGGTCTGCATGCCGGACTAAACCTATGCCCCCAGGTGTCTTGGGCCATCGCCCCAAGAACTCCTAAATGTTGCGTGGGTGGTCGGTGAGCAGACCCAGCTACCTCCTTAAAAAGGCAGGTGCTTGCCAGTCCAACCCGACGTGTGCCGGTCAGTCGCTGACGTCTATTAAGCTTTGGCTGATGCATACGATGCAGAACGTCCATACTATGCCCACGTGATGGTTAGTGCTATCAGGACAGAGGCCCCTCGGATCAAATCCAAATCATAGTGGATTAGGAACGCACGGTAACAAGCAGAGACTCACGAAAGATGTGACCCCATCACCCCGTCTCGAGGACTTGCGGTAAGGGCTAAAATGCCTGGCCACGCCTCATAATTATCTCGTGGGCACCCTCCAGGTCAACCCGACTCCACATCACTCGCAATTAAGCTCGCGCGGGTAGCCCTCAGGGCGGACCCGTCTTTAGTAACATGGTTCAGTGTAAAGTCATAGTAACCATTGTAACCATGTGTCTAACACCAAGGGGAACCCTGAGGAACTACCCTCGATGGATTCCACTCGATGTAGTCATCAAGGTGAACGTAAGAGGAACCACCCTCGAGGCCCACACTTGAGGGGTTGCACGACAGAGTCGTATCGAAAGTGGTTAAGGAGGAACCACCCTCGATGACCACGACCGAATAGCTACACTACAGAGATCTCATCACGAGTGATGTATGAGGGACCACCCGCGGCACTCGATGGTAACTCTGTAGAGTCGAGCAACAAAAGGGGCGTGATGTGATATGAGGTGTTGGGCTCTGGTCGTCGGTCATGTTGATGGAGTCGTTGATGATGAAGCAAGGGGAACAAGGACAAGGTGGGGGTCACTGATGGATCACTAACCAACCTATACTAAGCAGTTTAGGATAAGCAGGTAGGTAACAATAAGCAGGCTATGCATCAGAATATGAACAATCAATTACAGTAGAAAAATCTAATGCAAGCATGAGAGAATGGAATGGGCGATATCGGGACGATCAAAGGGGGGCTTGCCTGGAAGCTCCGCTGAAAAGGGAAGAAGGGTCGTCGTTGACGTAGTCGACCATAGGGGCAGCATCAGCCTCGGGGTCTACCGGAGAGACGAGGAGGAAGAAATAATAAATATAAAGCAAGCATAGCATCACAAAGCATAACATGGAAACATGTTGTGCCGGGTGTGACCTAACATATGGCTACACGATATAGGTGAAGGAGGAATTCAACCGGGAATGTTTTCTTGGTTCCGGACCTGTGTCAGACAGATGACTAGAGGGGGAATGTTCCATGTTCATTTAGTTAGAGGCATCTAATAGGTAAACGGATCACCTATTCAGTTTTGTCTCGTCGCTCTGAGAAACTTTCGTATATAAAGATTTTCGATCCGAGCTATGGTTTATTTTCTACGAATTTTCAAAGTTTTAAACATTATCTGAAATTATTTAAATTAACAGAATTAACAGAAAAGAAATATGACGTCAGCATTGTGTGGGGATGATGTCAGTAGTCAACAGACTCGCTGACCAGGTCAATACTGACCTGTGGGTCCCAACTGTCATAGACAGAGGGGCTAATAGAGTCTTATTTTAACTAAGCAAAGTTAATTAGCTACAGGACCCCACCTGTGAGTGACTCATTAGTTTAGCTAATTATTTTTATTTAGGAAAATGTCTTAATTAGGTTAATTATGTGGGGGGCCCGCATGTCAGTGGCACTGAGTGCCCAGTCAGCATAGTTGACCACGGTCAACATGGTCAACTGGGTCCAGGGGGCCCACGAGCAGCGACCTAGAGGCGGCCCCCGCCGGTGCCAAGTCAGCATCGGCGCCGGAGTAACGCCGACGACCATTTCGCGCGGCGGCGCGCGGCGGACATCGCCGAAAATCATGCACAGAGCACGGGGAGGGTCGCTCGTGGTAGCATTGGAAAGAGAGTGCGGCAGAGAGGCGATATGTGGCGGTGGTCCGGCCGGAGGAGCACTGTAGCGACCACGGCGAGCTCATCGGCGGACGGCGGCGCTCGGGAGCGATGACGATTGGCGATGCGGGCGCACTAGCGAGCAAATAAATGGCCAGACGGCCTCTATGCAACGCGACGAGTGTGACGGTGGCACACACGGGACCCAAAAGTCACCGTGGCTTCACCGGCGATGAGCGCGAGCGGCAAAGTGTTCGGTCGTCGGTGGCATCGGCGGCTACAAAACATGGGCGAGCTAACAAAGAGGGGGAGGAGAAGCAAGAGCTCACAGTGGAGCCATAGGGAGGGCCAGTGATCTCGGGGAGGGCACGAGGTAGCCGGAATCGGCGACAAACACCGGCGATCCGAAGGTTGGAGATGAGCTTGTTCCGGTCGGAGTAGAGGCGCTCAGCTCGATGCCGATGGCTTAGGCAACATAAACGATGACGAGGAAGACGGTGAGCACCAGATCGAGGCGCGGGAAGCACGGTGGCCATGGAGTCGAGCGGTGATGGCGGCGACGGCTATGCTTGGGTGGGAACCCGAGTGAGAGGGAGAGGCCAGAGGAAAGGGGATCTGAGAGGGGGTCTGCGAGGAGAGGGGAAGAGGAGTGGGTGGAGGTAGGTGGGGAAGGACTCGAGGAGCCGGAGGGGGCGCTCTTATCCCCTCCCTCGTTGTTGACGGCGAGGCGGTCCGGGGCGACCGCGCCCTTGTAACGACCACGCCAGGGGAACAGGAGAGGCGATCGGGGGGAAGTGGGCTGGCTGGGCAGGCCTGTTAGTCCAAGGCCCAGTGGGGGGAAATAGGGGAGGTTTTCTCTTTTATTTAAATAGCTTTTGCTTTTCTGTTTTTTTATTTAATTCACAGAGATGGGTAAGAAAAAATTGGGCATGCTATTTACTTTGGAAAAATATGGGAAGTGCCCCTTTTATTCCTTGGTGATCTTAGAGAGTGTCACCAATATTTTGGAGACCAGAAGAATTCATTTGGTATTTTTCATAAATAGGATAGCACTAGCACACATGCCCGTGCGTTGCAACGGGAAAGACAATTGACTTGTCCACAAAACACCCATCAGCGCAACATGATGGGGCAGGGAAGCGCATGTCGAGGTATCAAAGAATTAGATATCATGTCTTAATGTCTATTACTGTTGTGCATGCATGCGTGGATATTGAATTGGTATTTTTTGAATATTCAAATGCATTTTTTTTGCATTATTTGGACTTGGTCCAAACACAAACATTTCACGTAGAAGGTATTCTCTAAAAAAGACATGCACATCATCACACTCCAAGCTCGTGCAACATCTTCACATATTTAAAGTAGTTGTTCTTTCCATAATTGTTATTATAGTATGTGTTCTATCTTATTTTTCACTGCATCATGTCATGATGCTTTAGTTTGTAATGAGGTTGTTCAAACCCTCAACTTGAACTAAAAATTGAATGGATCTTTGATCTATTTAAATTGAGGGAATTCACATGACGGTTCTCTTAGCCTCCCAATATTATAAGGGAGCTAAAATAAATTACTCCATTATATGAAAATTACCCATAAACACACTTGCAATTTAAATCCCTTTTGTTTCTAGATATTTTTTAATCCTGGCCTATTCTCCAATTCAAGTTGTGGAGCTTTGATATATGTGAGAGTAGCCACATGCAGATTTTTGGCTCAATCAGAATTCAAAAATTATTTGAGCGGAATATTTTCCTCTATTTTTCTTTTTTCTGAAAAATGGGAATCGGTTAAGCACTGCGCGGTGGGCCGGCCCTAGTGGCCGCAGCAGCAACAACCTCCCCAATAGCCCAAATAGTGCCAGCCGGCCCTAATTGGACAAACTGGTTGAACCGGCCCAGCTGCAGCCACCCCCGCTAACCACCTATGTGCTAGGGGAACCGGCCGAGTCAGTCCCTCCATTCAATCCCCACGTCACTGCTGCGAAGGCACGTCGCCCGCTACAGCGAGCCGCCGCTGCTTCCCCGTGAAGCTCCCTTCCTCCCCTCCTCCTGGGTTGTTTCCCTCTCCTTCTCCTTACATGTCCTCTCTTCCCTTGCGCCCTTATTTTCCTTTGCACCTCTCCTCCGGAGACCGGTGCCCATGGCAACCGTCGGCTGAGCAACCATGCATATCGCTCTGTCCCGCTTCAACTCTGCCCCTTTCCTTTAATCCCTCTTTCTCTGCCTTGCCACGCCGGCCGACAACATGGGAAGGGAAGCACTAGCCCGGTGATGCAATCGGTTGTGCCGCTGTTGTTGTCTTCACTAATTTCCAAGCCTTCTTCCTCTACCGAGTTAATTTCTGTATTTTCTTCCTTCTGAGTAATTTCTTTGTTCCCTTCAGGATTTCAGGCTGCTTATTGATTCTCTATGTCGTACGTATATAAACTGGTTAGATTATATGTGAAGAGCAAGGTGGGATTATTTTAACACTAACTAGGCTAGTACAATAGATTGCTATACGTACAAGTGATGCGTTATCGCACATCCTCCTTCGACGATCCTCTACTCCTCGACCGGTGCTACCGCCTCCATGATCCTCTTCCTGTGTAGCGATGGAGCCTCCCCGATCCCGATACACGATTCATATAGCAAAAATTAGTGTGGCAGATTCGTCATAGTACACTTTCTGGTGTACGTCTACGACGCGATTCATCGGCCCGAAGTTTCGGCCGACAATACACACATACGTATTAACTGGAGATCCTACATGCCAAGCTAGCTAGAGCTAGCTGGATGGATTCCTGGGCTAGTATAATGGGCTTTTGGTTGGGCTGGACTTTTTCTCAAATCTTGGAGTAGGCAGGGTGCAGCGGCCGCTACAGTGTCAAATAATCCCACCTTGTAGGAACCAGGCAGGAGACCACGTACGGATGACGCATCACGGATGAAAACCAAAGAAAAAAACATAACATCGGACCAACTAAGCGGGACGAAACCAAGAATACCACCTCCCTTTAATAGTAGGTGTAGATTTAAAAATGCTGGATTGGTGCTGTTATAATTGCTAATGCTCATCTTTGCACAAAAGTGATGTTGTGTTCCTTAACAAATAATTGTTATGGATTTTTTGTCAAATGATGAACACTTTTCCAGCAAATTTTGAGCAACTTCAAACTTCACTTGAATTTGAATTGACTGGAATTTCAAATGGGATATTGAACAAAGGTGATTAAGCACTGTTTGAAAAAATGATTAGCTTAATCACAGAGGGTTACTGTAGCAGGATACTGGTTGCGTTACAGAGGCCTGCATTCTCAGCCAAATAATAAAATTCATCGTAAATTCCTGCTACTCTCAAGAACGCATCACAAGGCCATTCGCACGGCCAAACCTCCGTAGTGCGAGGAAGATCATATTTGGGCTTTTTATTCTCCTCATTCCGCTTATCCTTCGAGCTTGGGCTCGAGGAGCCCCTCAACAATCTCCTCATCATTTTCTTTCTCTGAAAAATTCTGAAATTTTTAGTGACTCAAAATAAAAGTGAACCAAACTCAACAAAATTGATAGCAACTACTCCCACAAGTGCCTAGAGACTATATCATGCATTAAAACTACTTTGGACCATATAAATTTGACACGCAAGCTCAAGAACAGGGTCACCTCAGTAGCAAAAATTTGCAATAAATAAAGCACTAGAACAAAAACTAATTGGACCATTCGAGGAGTCACATACCGAGGAACAATCTCCCAAAGCAGTTTTGTTAATGGAGCTTTGAGCAAGGAGATCGAAAATGGCAGCAAAACGAGCTAGAACACGAGTTTGAGCTACGGGATGTTTTTTTTAGAGGAATAGGAAGTGTGTGGGTGCTGGAATAAGTGGAGGGGGGCCACGTGGGGCCCACGAGGCAGGGGCGCGCCCTGTGCCCTCGTGGCCAAATGGTGGGTCCTCCTGGTATGTTCTAAGTGCCAGAAATTCTTAAATATTCTACAACAAATCATACTCCATTTTCAGGGCATTTGGAGAACTTTTATTTTTGGGGTATTTTTTATTCCATTGATAATTCATAAAACAGACAAAAAATAATACTATTTTTACTTTATTTAATCTAAATAACGGAAAGTAGAAGGGGGGTATAGAAGGTTGTGCTTTCTAACTTCATCCATCTCATGCTCATCAAAAGGAATCCACTAACAAGGTTGATCAAGTCTTGTTAACAAACTTCTTCCGAATAACATGAAACCGGAGAATTTTCGAATGACACTAGGTTACCTCAACGGGGATATGCATGTCCCTAACAATAAGAATATCATATTTCTTTTTGATAGTAGTAAGAGGGAATTCAAAACCTCCAATAGTAATCATTGAAAATTTTCCAATAGAATTGATACTATGAACTTGAGGTTGTTTCTTCGGAAAGTGTACCGTATGCTCATTACCATTAACATGAAAAGTTACATTGCTTTTGTTGCAATCAATCACAGCCTTGCAGTATTTAGAAAAGGTCTACAAAGGATGATCGACATACTGTCGTCCTCGGGAATACCAAGAATAACAAAGTCCATTAAAATAGTAATGTTTGCTACCACAACAGGCACATCCTCACAAATACTGACGGGTATAGCAGTTGATTTATCGTCCATTTGTAAATAGGTTTCAGTAGGTGTCAACTTATACAAATCAAGTCTACGATACAAAGAGAGAGGCATAACACTAACACCGGCTCCAATATCATGTAAAGCAGTTTCAACATAGTTTCTTTTAATGGAGCATGGTATAGTTGGTACTCCTGGATCTCCCAGTTTCTTTGGTATTCCACCCTTAAAGGTATAATTAGCAAGCATGGTGGAAATTTCAGCTTCCAGTATCTTTCTTTTATTTTTAACAATATCTTTCATATACTTAGCATAAGGATTCATTTTACGAATATCAGTCAAACGCATACGCAAAAAGCTAGGTCTAATCATTTTAGCAAAGCGCTCAAAATCCTCATCATCCTTTTTCTTGGATGGCTTAGGAGGAAAAGGCATGGGTTTCTGAACCCGTGGTTCTCTTTCTTTACCGTTCTTCCAAGCTAGCAACGAAGTCTCTCTTATCATAATGTTGATTCCTTGATTGTGGGTTATCAAGATCAACAACAGGTTCAATTTCTACATCATTGTTTTTACTAGGTTGAGCATCAACATGAACGTCATCATGAACATTATCACTAGGTTCATGTTCATTATCGGATTATGTTTCAGCATCAGAAATAGAAATATCATTGGGATTCTCAGGTGTGTCTATAACAGGTTCACTAGAAGCATGCAAAGTCCTATCATTTTTCTTTTTCTTTTTCTTAGAAGGACTAGGTGCATCAATATTAGTTCTTTGAGAATCTTGCTCAACTCTCTTTGGATGGCCCTCAGGATACAAAGGTTCCTGGGTCATTCTACCACCTCTAGTCATAACTCTAACAACATTATCATTATTCTTATTATTTAATCATATAGTGCCTTCAGCACTTGTTCTACTTGAGTGGTAAACATGGATGCATGTTTACTAATAAGCTTAAGGTCACCTTTAACTCTAGACATATAATCACTCAAGTGTTCAACCATATAAGCATTACGTTTCAATTGTCTGCCAACTAAGCATTGAAGTTTTCTTGTTTAACAATAAAATAATCAAACTCATCCAAGCATTGACTAGCATATTTGTAACAAGGAATATCACCTTCATCAAATCTATAGATAGAATTTACCTTTACTACATGTGTCGGGTTATCAAGACCATGTATTTCTTCAATAGGTGGTAAATTCTTAACATCTTCAACTTTAGTACCTTTTTCTTTCATAGATTTCTTTGCCTCTTGCATATCTTCAGGACTGAGAAATAGAATACCCCTTTCTTCGGAGTTGGCTTAGTAGTTGGTTCAGGAAGTGTCCAATCATTATCATTACTCAATATATTATTCAATAGCAATTCAGCTTGCTCAATAGTTCTTTCCCTAAAAACACAACCAGCACAACTATCCAGGTGGTCCCTGGAAGCATCGGTTAGCCTCATTATCAAAGATATCAAGTATTTCATTTTTTTCTTGAGAGGATGATCAGGCAAAGCAATAAGTAATCGGAGAAGCCTCCCCCACGCTTGTGGGAGACTCTCTTCTTCAAATTGCACAAAATTAAATATTTCCCTTAAGGCAGCTTGTTTCTTATAAGCAGGAAAATATTTTGCAAAGAAGTAATAAATCATATCCTAGGGACTACGCACACAACCAGGAGCAAGATAATTAAACCATATTTTAGCATCACCCTTTAACAATTTTTCCTCATGAGTGAATAGGGTGGCTATATTATTCAATATAGTAAGATGTGCCACAATAGTTCCAGATTCATAGCCATAAAAAGATCATATTCAACCAAAGTGATTAACTCAGGATCGCCAGAGAATTCATAATCCTTATTAGTAACGCAGATAGGTGAAGTAGCAAAAGTAGGGTCCTATTTCATTCTAGCATTCAGAGACTTTTCTTTCAGCTTAGCTAACAGTTTCTTAAGATCATATCTATCTTTGCAAGCAAAAAGGTCTCTAGCAGTTTCTTCATCCATAACATAACCCTCAGGTACAACAGGCAATTCATATCTAGGGGAGAATCTTTGTCATCACTTTCTTCAATATTATCAGTTTCAATCATTTCATTCTAACCCTAGCAAGTTGTTCATCAAGAAATTCACCTAATGGCATAATATTATCAAGCAGAGAAGTAGTTTCATCATAAGCATCATGCATAGCAGAAATGGCATCATCAATGACATGCGACATATCAGAATCAATAGCAGGTGTAGGTGTCGCAAATTTACTCATAACAGAAGGTGAATCAAGTGCAGAGCTAGATGGCTGTTCCTTACCTCCCCTCGTAGTTGAGGGACAAATATTGGTTCTTTCATCTTTCAAGTTCCTCATAATGATTAACAGATATAAATCCCAAGTGACTCAAATAATAGAGCTATGCTCCCCGGCAACGGTGCTAGAAAATAGTCTTGATAACCCACAAGTATAGGGGATCGCAATAGTTTTCGAGGGTAGAGTATTCAACCCGAATTTATTGATTCGACACAAGGGGAGCCACAGAATATTCTCAAGTATTAGCAGCTGAGTTGTCAATTCAACCACACCTGAAAGACTTAATATCTGCAACAAAGTATTTAGTAGCAAAGTAGTATGGAGGTAACAGTAACGATGGCAAAAGTAATAGTAGCAATTTTGTAGCAATCGTAACAGTGGCAACGGAAAAGTAACTAAGCAAAGATCAATATGTGAAAAGCTCGTAGGAAATGAATCAATGATGGATAATTATGTCAGATGCAATTCATCATGCAACAGTTATAACATAGGGTGACACAAAACTAGCTCCAGTTCATCAATGTAATGTAGGCATGTATTCCGAATATAGTCATATGTGCTTATGGAAAAGAACTTGCATCACATCTTTTGTCCTACCCTCCTGTGGCAGCGGGGTCCTATTGGAAACTAAGGGATATTAAGGCCTCCTTTTAATAGAGTACTGGACCAAAGCATTAGCACATACTGAATACATGAACTCCTCAAACTACGGTCATCACCGGGAGTGGTCCCGATTATTGTCACTTCGGGGTTGCCGGATAATAACGCATAGTAGGTGACTATTGACTTGCAAGATAGGATCAAGAACTCACATATATTCATGAAAACACAATAGGTTCAGATCTGAAGTCATGGCGCTCGGGCCCTAGTGACAAGCATTAAGCATGGAAAAGTCATAGCAACATCAATCTTAGAACATAATGGATACTAGGGATCAAACCCTAACAAAACTAACTCGATTACATGGTAAATCTCATCCAACCCATCACCGTCCAGCAAGCCTACGATGAGATTACTCATGCACGGCGGTGAGCATCATGAAATTGGTGATGGAGGATGGTTGATGATGATGATGTCGACGGATTCCCCTCTCCGGAGCCCTGAACGGACTCCAGATCAGCCCTCCAGAGGAAGATTAGGGCTTGGCGGCGGCTCCGTATCGTAAAACGTGATAAATCCTTATCTCTGATTTTTTTCCCCGAACATGAATATATGGAGTTGGAGTTGAGGTTGGTGGACGTCCAGGGGACCCACGAGGCAGGGGGTGCGCCCCAGGGGGGTGGGCGCGCCCTACACCCTCGTGGACAGGGTGTGTGCGCCCCCTTACGCTGATTCTTTCGCCAATATTTTTTATTAATTCCAAAACGTGTCTCCGTGGATTTTCAGGTCATTCCGATAACTTTTATTTATGCACAAAAATAACACCATGGCAATTCTGCTGAAAACAGCATCAGTCCGGGTTAGTTGCATTCAAATCATGCAAGTTAGAGTCCAAAACAAGGGCAAAAGTGTTTGGAAAAGTAGATATGTTGGAGACGTATCATCATGTCGGGGTGTTGTGTCGGGGTCAGGGGTGCCTGATACATCTCCAACGTATCTATAATTTTTGATTGTTCCATGCTATTATATTACCCGTTTTGGATGTTTATGGGCTTTACTTTACACTTTTATTTCATTTTTGGGACTAACCTACAAACCAGAGGCCCAACCCGAATTGCTGTTTATTTGCCTATTTCAGTGTTTCGAAGAAAAGGAATATCAAACGGAGTCCAAATG
The DNA here is from genome assembly GCF_018294505.1 of Triticum aestivum. Lineage (NCBI taxonomy): Eukaryota > Viridiplantae > Streptophyta > Magnoliopsida > Poales > Poaceae > Triticum > Triticum aestivum. The sequence goes on from NC_057807.1 coordinate 303,966,684, forward strand.
GAATGAAACCTTCGGGAGTGATCTTTTCGGAACAAATGCAATCCAGGAGACTTCGAGTGGACGTCAAGCTACAAACAAGGCGGCCATGAGGGTGCCCGACACGCCCTAGGGGGGGTGGGCGCGCCTCCCACCGTCATGGCCCCCTCATGGCTCAACCGACCTACTTCTTCCTCCTATATATATCCACGTACCCCGAGAACATCCAGGAGCACCATGAAAAACTATTTCCACCACCGCAACCTTTTGTATCCGCGAGATCCAATCTTGGAGCGTTCGTCGGTGCTCCGCCGGAGGGGGAATCGACCATGGAGTGCATGTACATCATGTCCAAGGCCTCTCCGATGAGTTGTGAGTAGTTTACCACAGGGTCCATAGTTATTAGCTAGATGGCTTCTTCTCTCTCTTTGAATGCCAATACAAAGTTCTCCTTGATCTTCTTGGAGATCTATTGGATGTAACTCTTTTTGTGGTGTGTTTGTCGAGATCCAATGAATTGTGGGTTTATGATCAAGTTTATCTATGTGAAATATTTGAATCTCCTCTGAATTCTTTTATGTGTGATTAGTTATCTTTGCAAGTCTCTTCGAATTATCAGTTTGGCTTGGCCTACTAGATTGATCTTTCTTGCAATGGGAGAAGTGCTTAGCTTTGGGTTCAATCTTGCGGTGTCCTTTCCCAGTGACAACAGGGGTAGCAAGGCACATATTGTATTGTTGCCATCGAGGATAAAAAGATGGGGTTTATATCATATTGCTTGAGTTTATCCCTCTACATCATGTCATCTTGCTTAATGCGTTACTCTGTTCTTATGAACTTAATACTCTAGATGCAGGCAGGAGTCGGTCGACGTGTGGAGTAATATTAGTAGATGCAGAATCGTTTCGATCTACTTGTTGTGGACGTGATGCCTATATACATGATCATGCCTAGATAATCTCATAACTATGCCATTTTCTATCAATTGCTCGAAAGTAATTTGTTCACCCACCATAATACTTATGATATCTTGAGAGAAGCCACTAGTGAAACCTATGGCCCCAAGGTCTATCTTCTATCATATAAGTTTCCAATCTACTTTTATTTGCAATCTTTACTTTCCAATCTATATCATAAAAATACCAAAAATATTTATCTTATCTTATTATCTCTATAAGATCTCACTTTTGCAAGTTACCGTGAAGGGATTGACAACCCCTTTATCGCGTTCGTTGCGAGGTTCTTGTTTGTTTGTGTGGGTACGAGGGACTTTTGAGGAGCCTCCTACAAGATTGGTACCTTGGTTCTCGAAACTGAGGGAAATACTTATGCTACTTTGCTGCATCACCCTTTCCTCTTCAAAGGAAAACCAACGCAGTGCTCAAGAGGTAGCAAGAAGGATTTCTGGCACCGTTGCCGGGGAGGTCTTCGCTCAAGTCAAGACATACCAAGTACCCATCACAAACTCATCTCTCTCGCATTACATTATTTGCCATTTGCCTCTCGTTTTCCTCTCCCCCACTTCACCCTTGCCATTTTATTCGCCCTCTCTTTCCCGTCCGCATTTTTTTTCACCTTCCTCTTGTGTGCTTGTGTGTTGGATTGCTTGTCACAATGGCTCAAGATAATACCAAATTGTGTGTCTTTTCCAATACCAATAATAATGATTTCCTTAGCACTCTGATTGCTCCTCTTAATGATGTTGAATCTTGTGAAATCAATGTTGCTTTGTTGAATCTTGTTATGAAAGATCAATTCTCCGGCCTTCCTAGTGAAGATGTCGCTACTCATCTAAACAACTTTGTGGATTTGTGTGATATGCAAAAGAAGAAAGATACGGATAATGATATTGTTAAATTGAAGTTATTTCCGTTTTCACTTAGAGATCGTGCTAAAACTTGGTTTTCATCTTTGCCTAAAAATAGTATTGATTCATGGAATAAGTGCAAAGATGCTTTTATCTCTAAGTATTTTCCTCTCGCTAAGATCATCTCTCTTAGAAACGATATTATGAGCATGTTGCCCAATCTTGGTAAATAATGAAATTAATGATTTGCAATTGCCCTACACATGGTTTGAATTTATGGATGATCATACAAAAATTTTATTCTGGGTTAAATTTTGCTTCTAGAAATCTTTTAGATTCGGCCGCGGGAGACACTTTTATGGAAATCACATTAGGATAAGCTACTAAACTCCTTGATAATATTATGGTTAATTATTCCTAATGGCACACCGAAAGATCTACTAGTAAGAAAGTTCATGAGATAGAAGAAATTAATGTTTTGAGTGGAAAGATGGATGAACTTATGAAATTGTTTGCTACTAAGAGTGCTCCTATTGATCCCAATGATATGCCTTTATTTACTTTGATTGAGAATAATAATTAATCTATGGATGTGAATTTTTTTGGTTGGAATAATTTTGGTAACAACGCGTATAGAGGAAACTTTAATCCTAGGCCATTTCCTAGTAAGTCCTCTAATAATTATGGTAATTCCTACAAGAACTCTTATGGAAATTTTAATAAGATGCCCTCTGATTTTGAGAATAGTGTTAAAGAATTTATGATCTCTCAAGAGAATTTCAATGCTTTGCTTTAAGAAAAATTGCTTAAAGTTGATGAATTGGCTAGGAACGTTGATAGACTCTCTCTTGATGTTGATTCTTTGAAACTTAGATCTATTCCACCTAATCATGATATCAATGAGTCTCTCAAAGTCATGAGAATTTCCATTGATGAGTGCAAAGAAAGAACCGCTAGGATGCATGCTAAGAAATATTGCTTTGTAAAAGCGTGTTCTTCTAGTTTCCATGAAAATAATGATGAAGATCTAAAAGTTATTGATGTGTCCCCTATTAAAATATTTGTTTTGCAATATGAATCTTGATAATAATGGGACTGGAGATGAGTCAACTTTAGTTAAAAGGCGTCCCAATGATTTGGAGTTTTTAGATCTTGATGCTAAATTTGGTAGAAGTGGGATTGGAGAGGTCAAAACTTTACATAGCAATGAACCCACTATTATGGATTTCAAGGAATTTAATTATGATAATTGTTCTTTAATAGATTGTATTTCCTTGTTGCAATCCATGTTGAATTCACCTCATGCTTATAGTCAAAATAAAGCTTTTACCAAACATATTGTTGATGCTTTGATGCAATCTTATCAGGAAAAACTTGAATTGGAAGTTTCTATACCTAGAAAACTTTATGATGAGTGGGAACCTACTATAAAAATTAAAATTAAAGATCATGAGTGCTATGCTTTGTGTGATTTGGGTGCTAGTGTTTCCACAATTCCAAAACTTTATGTGATGTGCTAGGTTTCCATTATTTTGATGATTTCTCTTTAAAATTGCATCTTGCGGATTCCACTATTAAGAAACCGATGGGCAGGATTAATTATGTTCTTATTGTTGCAAATAGTAATTATGTGTGCTCGTAGATTTTATCGTTCATGATATAGATTGCAATCTTTCATGTCCTATTATTGTTGGTAGACCTTTCCTTAAAACGATTGGTGCAATTATTGATATGAAGGAAGGGAATATTAGATTCCAATTTCCATTAAGGAAGGTCATGGAACACTTCCCTAGAAAGAAAGTCAAATTAGCTTATGAGTCTATTATGCAAGCCACTTATGAATTGAATACCAAAGATGGCAATACGTAGATCTATTCTCGCTTTTATGCCTAGCTAGGGGCGTTAAACGATAGCGCTTGTTGGGAGACATCCCGATTTTATTTTTTGTTCCTTGCTTTTTGCTTCTGTTTAGTAATAAATAATTCATCTAGCTTCTGTTTACATGTGGTTTTATGTTTTAATTAGTGTTTGTGCCAAGTAGAACCTATAGGTTAACCTACGGTGATAATTAATTTGATTCTGCTGAAAAATAGAAACTTTTGCACGCATGAGAATAATTTTAGTAAATCCCAGAAATGTGATTTTGTGTTGATTATTTTTGTAGTAGATCGATATACAAATTTCCCAGGACGTCCTATTTTTGTAGGAGTTTTATAGTTCCATAAGTATTCGAAAGTTACAGATTGCTACAGACTGTTTTGTTTTTGACAGATTCTGTTTTTCGTGTGTTGTTTGCTTATTTTGATGCATCTATGGCTAATATCGGGGGGTATGAACCATAGAGAAGTTGGAACACAGTAGTTTTAACACCATTATAAATAAAGAATGAGTTCATTACAGTACCTTATGTGGTGGTTTTTGTTTCTTGCACTAACGGAGCTTATGAGATTTCCTGTTGAGCTTTGTGTTGTGAAGTTTTCAAGTTTTGGGTAAAGATTTGATGGACTATGGAATAAGGAGTGGCAAGAGCCTAAGCTTGGGGATGCCCATGGAACCCAAAGATAATCCAAGGACAACCAAAATCCTAAGCTTGGGGATGCCCCGGAAGGCATCCCCTCTTTCGTCTTCGTCTATCGGTAACTTTACTTGGAGCTATATTTTTATTCGCCACATGATATGTGTTTTGCTTGGAGCGTCTTGTATGATATTAGTCTTTGCTTTCTAGTTTAACACAATCATCCTTGTTGTACACACCTTTTGGGAGAGACCCACATGATTTGGAATTTATTAGAATACTCTATGTGCTTCACTTATATCTTTTGAGCTAGATAATTTTGCTCTAGTGCTTCACTTATATCTTTTAGAGCACGGCGGTGGCTTAATTTTGTAGAAATTATTGACCTCTCATGCTTCACTTATATTATTTTGAGAGTCTTTTAGAACAGCATGGTATTTTCTATGGTTATAAAATTGGTCCTAGAATGATGGGCATCCAAGTTGGGTATAACAAAAACTATCATAGGAAGTGAATTGGATGCTATGATCAATTTGATGCTTGATAATTGTTTTGAGATATAGAGGTAGTGATATTAGAGTCATGCTAGTTGGTTAATTGTGAATTTAAAGAATGCTTGGCAAGTCCCGTAGCATGCACGTATGGTAAAAGTTGTGTAACAAATTTGTTGCATAGGGTGCTCTCTTGATTGCCTTCCTTATGTGTGGAGGTTGGGATCGCGCGATGGTTAACTCCTACCAACACTTCCCCTAGGAGCATGCATAGTAGTACATTGCTTCGAGGGCTAATACAACTTTTGCAATAAGTATATGACTTCTTTATGACTAATGTGAAGTCCATGGATTATACGCACTCTTACCTTTCCATCATTTCTAGCCTCTTCGGTACCGTGCATTGCCCTTTCTCACCTTGAGAGTTGGTGCAAACTTCGCTGGTGCATCCAAACCCCGTGATACGATACGCTCTATCTCACATAAACCTCATTATATCTTCCTCAAAACAACCACCATACCTACCTATTATGGCATTTCCATAGCCATTCCGAGATATATTGCCATGCAACTTTCCACCGTTCCGTTTATCATGACATGCACCATAATTGTCATATTGCTTTTGGATGATCATGTAGTTGACATCGTATTTGTGGCAAAGTCACCTTCATAATTTTTCATACAAGTCACTCTTGATTCATTGCCCATCTCGGTACACCGCCGGAGGCATTCATATAGAGTCATATCTTGTTCTAGTATCGAGTTGTAATTCATGAGTTGTAAATAAATAGAAGTGTGATGATCATGATTATTAGAGCATTGTCCCCAAATAAAAAAAGGCAAAAAAGAAAGTCCACGAAAAAAAAGGAAAAAAAGAAAGGCCAAAAAAAGGCCCAAAAAAAGAAGAAAATAAAAAAGGGGGACAATGTTACTATCTTTTTCCACACTTGTGCATCAAAGTAGCACCATGTTGTTCATATAGAGAGTCTCATATGTTGTCACTTTCATATACTAGTGGGAATTTCTCATTATAGAACTTGGCTTGTATATTCAACGATGGGCTTCCTCAAAATGCCCTAGGTCTTCATGAGCAAGCAAGATAGATGCACACCCACTAGTTTCTTTTGTTGAGCTTTCATACATTCATAGCTCTAGTGCATCCGTTGCATGGAAATCCCTACTCCTCATGCTGACATCAATTGATGGGCATCTCCATAGCCTGTTGATTAGCCTCGTCAACATGAGACTTTCTCCTTTTTGTCTTCTCCACACAACCTCCATTATCATATTCTATTCCACCCATAGTGCTATATCCATGGCTCACGCTCATGTATTGCGTGAGAGTTGAAAAAAGCTGAAGTGTGTTAAAAAGTATGAACCAATTGCTTGGCTGAAACCGGGGTTGTGCTTGATGGGAGTATTTTGTGTGATCAAAATGAAACATAGCCTAACTATATGATTTTGTAGGGATGAACCTTCTAAAGCCATGTTATTTTGAGAAGACATGATTGCCTTGTTAGTATGCTTGAAGTATTACTATTTCTTATGTCAATATGAACTTTTGTCTTAAATCATTTGGATCTAAACATTCATGACACAATAAAGAAAATTACATTGAGAATTATGGTAGGTAGTATTCCACATCAAAAATTCTATTTTTATCATTTACCTACTCGAGGACGAGCAGGAATTAAGCTTGGGGATGCTTGATACGTCTCCAACGTATCTATAATTTCTGATTGTTCCATGCTATTATATTACCCATTTTGGATGTTTATGGGCTTTACTTTACACTTTTATATCATTTTTGGGACCAACCTGCTAACCGGAGGCCCAGCCCGAATTGCTGTTTTTTTGCCTATTTCAGTGTTTCGAAGAAAAGGAATATCAAACGGAGTCCAAACCGAATGAAACCTTCGGGAGCGATCTTTTCGGAACAAACACAATCCAGGAGACTTAGAGTGGACGCCAAGCAACAAACAAGGCGGCCACGAGGGATCCCGGTGCGCCCTAGGGGGTTGGTCGTGCCCCCCACCCTTGTGGGCCCCTCGTGGCTCAGCCGACCTACTTCTTCCTCCTATACATATCCACGTACCCCGAGAACATCCAGGAGCACCATGAAATACTATTTCCACCACCACAACCTTCTATATCCGTGAGATCCCATCTTGGAGCCTTCGTCGGCGCTCCGCCGGAGGGGGAATCGGCCATGGAGGGCCTCTACATCATCTCCAAGGCCTCTCTAACGAGTTGTGAGTAGTTTAATACAGACCTTCGGGTCCATAGTTATTAGCTAGATGGCTTCTTCTATCTCTTTGAATCTCAATACAAAGTTCTCCTCGGTCTTCTTGGAGATCTATTCGATGTAACTCTTTTTGCGGTGGGTTTGTCGAGATCCGATGAATTGTGGGTTTATGATCAAGTTTATCTATGAGAAATATTTGAATCTCCTCTGAATTCTTTTATGTGTGATTAGTTATCTTTGCAAGTTTCTTCGAATTATCAGTTTGGTTTGGCCTACTAGATTGATCTTTCTTGCAATGGGAGAAGTGCTTAGCTTTAGGTTCAATCTTGCGGTGTCCTTTCCCAGTGACAGCAGTGGCAGCTATGCACGTATTGTATTGTTGCCATCGAGGATAAAAAGATGGGGTTTATATCATATTGCTTGAGTTTATCCCTCTACATCATGTCATCTTGCTTAATGTGTTACTCTGTTCTTATGAACTTAATACTCTAGATGCAGGCAGGAGTCAGTCGATGTGTGGAGTAATAGTAATAGATGCAGAATCGTTTCGATCTACTTGTTGCGGATGTGATGCCTATATACATGATCATGCCTAGATACTCTCATAACTATGCACTTTTCTATCAATTGCTCGACAGTAATTTGTTCACCCACCGTCATACTTATGCTATCTTGAGAGAAGCCACTAGTGTAACCTATGGCCCCCGGGTCTATCTTTTATCATATAAGTTTCCAATCTACTTTTATTTGCAATCTTTACTTTCCAATCTATATCATAAAAATACCAAAAATATTTATCTTATCTTATTATCTCTATCAGATCTCACTTTTGCAAGTTACCATGAAGGGATTGACAACCCCTTTATCGCGTTGGTTGCGAGGTTCTTGTTTGTTTGTGTAGGTACGAGGGACTTTTGAGGAGCCTCCTACTGGATTGATACCTTGGTTCTCAAAACTGAGGGAAATACTTGCGCTACTTTGCTGCATCACCCTTTCCTCTTCAAGGGAAAACCAAGGCAGTGCTCAAGAGGTAGCAGTGCTGTGTCGGGGTGCTGTGTCGGGGTCGTAGTGTTAGGGTGTCGAGGCGGGGTCGGGGTGTCGTGTCGGGGTCAGGGTGTCGGGGTCAGGGGGTCGGGGTGTCGTGATCGGGATGGAAAATCCTCGACCCCTTGACCCCTTTTCCCCTCGACCCTCGACACCTCGATCCTCGACCCCTAGACCCTCGACTCCTTTTCCCCTACTTTTTTTTTCATCTTCTACTTCTACTTATTTTTTCATCTCCACTTCTACTTATTTTTCTTCTTCTTCGTCCTTCTTTTCCTTCTTCCTCTTGTCTTCTTTTTCTTCTTCATTTTCCTTATTTTCCTTCTTCCTCTTGTCTAAAATATTTATGTTGGGTTTCTAAAATCAGTTGGGGAGGGGCAGCTTATTTCCACAGCTAGCTATAAGCGCTAAAAGAACCGGCCCATATTTGATGTCTATGGTTTTATGACTTACTCTTCTATAGCTGCATCTGGATATGGCAGACGTGTCCGTGGACATTTGGTCTCGTATATTTGCTTAACAATGTTTGGGTTGCTCTTAACACTTGGATGCACCTGAACAATGGTCTTTCATAATGAAGGTAAACAGGGTCAACTACTTGAATCCTACACTAGCTGTAGTAGGAACCACGTCGTGAGACCAATAATACACCCCACGGTGGTTGAAGCAGATTGCGAGTAAAAGTTGTATTAAAATGGGTTTCAATTGGAATGTGGCTGGATAATGATAGTGGCTAAGCCGATCACCACTCCTGCCGCACTATACCTACAATCAGTATCATCATCCCTTATAAAATGCGGAAAATCAAGCATTGCCCTCAATCGAAAAGCAAATGGTTGGCTTGCTCCCTCACTCGAGACAAGTTACGAGAATATGGCAGATTATCAGGAATGGTGATTGACGAAAAACATGAAAACAGCGATGTCGCAACTAAACCAAACCACACTAAAGAGGGGTTATGACCGACTTATTATATCCGTCGCATCTCCAGCGGCAGCGGCAGCGCCAACTACACTTGGTTTAGTTGCAACAACTGTGGAAATAAGCTTCTCCCAGCGACAATAGACTTTAGTTCTTATTTTTCTGTATTCTTTTTTCTTCTTCTTCCTTTTTCTATGATTTCTCCTCCTTGTCCATTTAGGTCTTCTTTCTTTCTTTTCTTTTCTTGTTCTTGCGCTTATCTAAATAAGTAATGAACCTAAAAATACTAACTACGTAATTAACCTAAAAAAATAACTAACTAATTAATTAACCTATGTACAGTAGGGCAAAAGAATTAACTAATTAACCTAAAAAACTAACTAACTAATTAACATAATCAAAAAACAATGATACGTCTCCAACGTATTTATAATTTATGAAGTATTCATGCTATTATATTATCCTTCTATGATGATATATATGCATTTATATGTCATTTTATATGATTTTTGGGACTAACATATTAACCTAGAGCCCAGTGCCAGTTTCTGTTTTATCCTTCTTTTTGTGTTTTACAGAAAAGGGATACCAAACGGAGTCCAAATGACGTGCCAATTTTTGAGGATTTTTTATGGACCAAAAGAAGACCACGGAGCATCGGAGTTGGGCCAGAAGGGTAGCGGGCTGCCCACGAGAGAGGGGGCCGCGCCTCCCTCCCTAGGGCGCGCCCCCCTATCTCGTGGATAGCCTGGAGACCTTCCTGACATGAAACCAATGCCAATAATTCCTATAAATACTGAAACTTTCGGGAATTAACCTAGATTGGATGTTCCGCCGCCACAAGCCTCTGTAGCCACAAGAAATCAATCTAGGCCCTCTATAGCACCCTACCGGAGGGGGCCATCATCACCGGAGGCCATGGAGGAGGATCTCGGAGGGGCCATCATCGCCATGAAGGCCAAGGACCAGAGGGGGAAAGCCATGGAGGAGGAAGCACAAGGGGGAGAACCTCTCCTCCTCTCTCTTGGTGGCACCGGAGTGCCATCGAGAGGGGAATCATCACCGCGGTGATCGTCTTCATCAACATCACCATCCTCATCTCTTTTACGCGGTCCACTCTCCCGAACCCCACTGTAATCCCTACTTGAACATGGTGCTTTATGCTACATATTATGATCCAATGATGTGTTGCGATCTTATGATGTTTTGAGTAGATATCTTTTGTCTTTGAGTTGATTGATGATCTAGATTGGTACGAGTTGTATGTTTTATTTTGATGTTGTCCTATGGTGCCCTCCGTGTCGTGCAAGCGTGAGGGATTCCCGTTGTAGGGTGTTGCAATACGTTCATGATTCGCTTATAGTGGGTTGCTAGAGTGACAGAAGCTTAAGCCCGAGTAAGTAGATTGTTGCGTATGGGATAAAAGAGGACTTGATGCTTTAATGCTATGGTTGGGTTTTACCTTAATGAATCTTTAGTATTTGCGGATGCTTGCTAGAGTTCCAATCATAAGAGCATATGAACCAAATAGGAAAAATGTGTTACTTTATGCCTCTCCCTCATATGAAATTGCAATGACGACTATTGATCGTGTTAACAATTGCTTAGGACAATTCCGCACACCAATCCACCATTATTCCACACTCGCTACTTATATTATTTAGTATTATATTCTAAATTTATGATAACAGCACCTACTTTTATATTTTAGCTCTCCGATATCATACAAAGTTATCCTCTTTATACCCACAACACAGTTTTATTTCTTGTTTCTAGTTGGAAGCAAATGTTCGGTGCACGTAGAGTCGTATCAGTGGCATATAGGGCTGGAGAGAATATTGATCTTACCTTTAGCTCCTTGTGGGTTTGACACTCCATACTTATCACTTCCACCTTTGGGAATTGCTATGATGATTCCCTGCACTTGGGGATTATCAAGCTCTTTTCTGGCGCCGTTGCCGGGGAGCAATAGCGTGGGGTTGTTATTTTCGTGTGTGCTTGTTTGCTTTCTTTACTTAGTATATTTTGGTTTTCCTTTTTGTTTCTGTTTAGTTGTGGGTGAAACATACAAATTTTTTTAAAGAATGAAAATACCAAAAAGGAATTGCTTGCCTCTCATGCCTAAAAAAGTTTTTCAAAAAGAGAAGTGATTGGAAATTTATGCATTGAAGAAGTGAGGGTCGACCTTGAGCACTTGTGTTCATGCTCACGGAAACAATGTAGAATTTTTCATGGAAGTTTCTCTGTAAATAATTATCCCATTGTATTATAAAAATAATGTGCCAAGCTTTGGTTTTAGCATGATAGGATTGATTGTTTAGTATGTGCAGAACAAAAACAGAAACTTTGGCTGTAGTGCATGAATTTACATTTTTTTACTGGAAAGTCAAATGTGTCTGAAACTTTTTGCACATTACTTCCGTACAAACTTTTCAAATTGTCAATTTTATTTCATAATTTTTGGAGTTACAAAAGTTTACTAAACTTCCAGATTACTACAGACTGTCCTGTTCTTAACAGATTCTGTTTTTCGTGTGCTGTTTGCTTATTTTGATGCATCTATGGCTAGTATCGGGGGGTATGAACCATAGAGAAGTTGGAATACAGTAGGTTTAACACCAATATAAATAAAGAATGAGTTAATTACAGTACCTTAAAGTGGTAGTTTGCTTTATTACACTAACGGATCTCACAAAGTTTTTGTTTAAGTTTTTGTGAATGAAGTGTTTGAAGAACGAGGACTTACCGGTGTGAGAAGAATAAAGAGAGACAAGATTTCAAGATTGGGGATGCCCATGGAACCCCAAGTAAATATTTCAAAGGATACTCAAGTATTTAAGCTTGGGGATGCCCCGGTTGGCATCCCATCTTTCTTCTTCGACAAATATCGGTATACCTCGGTTTTTGTTTTGTTCACATTGTTTGTGCCCTTTGTGTTTTTGTTTTTCTTTAAGAATCATGCTAGTATGAGATAGATATTCATTGATTTATAGAATACTTCATGTACTTCACTTATATCTTTTAAGTATGATCCTATAGAATTGCTCTTTGTGCTTCACTTAAATCGTTTGAAGTATGGCTTTATAGAATGCCTTGTGCGCTTCACTTATATATTTTGAGCTTGGATATTGGTTAGTCTATATTGATTGTAGAATGATCCAAGAACTTCACTTATATATTTTTGAGTATGAATAATACTATAATTTAAAGTGGGTTTGGAAGAGTGTCAACTTTAGGAATTAGTGACCCCACTATCTTGGAGCGTGTTGAATCTCCGTACGATATTTATGAAAGTGGATTTAGAAGAGTGTCAACTTTAGTTAGTATTCCACTATTTCGGAAGATATTCCAATTGAGTACAAGAACAAAGTTGCTATTCATGATGCTACTGAAAATTATTATGAGGGAGGAATATGTGCTTGTAGGAGTTGCAATAATGTCAAGTTTCCTCTCTACGTGCTTAAAGTTTTGTAGTTATAGTTGTTTTGCCTTCCTATGCTAGTTGATTCTTGTCCCTAGGCATAGGAAGTGAGTTAGATTTAAATATGCTAGTCATATTCTTCATGATTCTCTCTTTGTGTTTCAACTCTTATATTTTGTGTGAGCATCATTGAAATCATCATGCCTAGCTAAAAGGCATTAAAGAAAAGCGCTTGTTGGGAGACAACCCAATATTTATCCTTACTGTTTTTGTGTGTCAACATGATTAAGCTACTGTAGTAATCATGTTTTATAGTTTTTTTTCAATAAGGTGCCAAGTAAGACCTTTGGGAAGACTTGGGTGAAAGTTAATGTGATGTTGCTGTAAAAAACAGAAACTTTGCGCTGATAAGATTAGCTGTCATTTTTTACAGAAGAGTGACTTTGAGTTGATTCTTTTTGCAGAAGATTAACAGACAAATTCCTGACGTCCACCAACTTATTTCATAATTTTTGGAGTAGCATAAGTATGGTTATTGTTCAGATCATTGCAGACTGTTCTGTTTCTGACAGATTCTGTTTTCATGGCATAGTTTGCTTGTTTTCTAGTTTCTATGGCTTATATTTCTCAATATAAATTGTAGAGATGATATGGTACAGTATGCATTATGTGAAAACAATTATGAACCTTGTCTTTTACAGTACCAAAGTGCATGGTTTACTTTTTATCATACTAACCTATCTCACGAAGTTCCATTAAGTTTTGTGTGATTGAAGTTTTCAAGTTTTGGGTGAGATATCGATATGAGGAGAATAAGGAGTAGAAAGACCCTAAGCTTGGGGATGCCCAAGGCACCCCAAGGTAATATTCAAGGAAGACTCAAGCGCCTAAGCTTGGGGATGCTCCGGAAGGCATCCCCTCTTTCGTCTTCAAAACTATCGGTACATCTTACTTGGAGCTATATATTTCTTTGTCACATGATATGTGTTTTGCTTGGAGCGTATTTTCAATTTTACTTGCTGTTTGAATAAAATCATTGGATTTGAATTATTGAATACAAAACAGGGGGAACCCTCCCATGGCTAGTTAATTATTTGACTACTCAGTGTCCTTGACTCATATCTTTTGGAGTAGTTTGTCATTTACTCATGTGCTTCATGTATATCCTATGAGTAAATGGGGGAAATGAATTGAATGTCATAAATCTGAATTTTTATATGTTTCATATGCTTATAACATGGTTAGTGATGACTTCACACATAGAAAGTATGAGGCATAAAAGTTGTTGAGAGTTGGCAAACGTAGTTTTGGTCATCGTTGCAATTAATAGGAAGTAATAAGGAAAGACAGGTTCACATAAAAATTTATTATCTTGGACATCTTTTATAATTGTGAAGCACTCATTAAGTATGAAATGCTAAAAGAGTTGACGTTGGACAAGGAAGACAACGTAATGCTTTATGTTTTCCGACATCTCAGTTAAAGTATATGTGATTGACCTTCCAAACATGTTGAGCTTGCATTTCCCCCTCATGCTAGCCAAAAATTCCTAGCACCAAGTGGAGATACTACTTGTGCTTCCAAATATCCTTAAACCCAGTTTTGCCATGAGAGTCCACCATATCTACCTATGGATTGAGTAAGATCCTTCAAGTAAGTTGTCATCGGTGCAAGCAATAAAAATTCCTCTCTAAATATGCATGACTTATTAGTGCGGAGAAAATAAGCTTTGTACGAACTTGTTATGGAAGCAATAAAAGCGATGGACTGCATAATAAAGGTCCATATACGAGGGGCAATATAAAGTGACGTTCTTTCGCATTAAGATTTTGTGTATCCAACCCTAAAAGTGCATGGCAACCTCTGCTTCCCTCTGCGAAGGGCCTATCTTTTACTTTACGTTTTTACTTTATGCTTGAGTCAAGGTGATCCTCACCTTTCCTTTTTTCATTTTATCCTTTGGCGAGCTCCTCGTGTTTGAAAAATCATGATATATATATCCAATTGGATGTAAGTTAGCATGGGCTATTACTGTTGACATCACCTAAAGGTGAATATGTTGGGAGGCAACACAATAAGCCCCTATCTTTCTCAATGTCCGGCTGAAACTCCATAACCACAAATATTGCGTGAGTGTTAGCAATTGTAGGAGACTATATGATAGTTTAGTATGTGGACTTGCTGAAAAGCTCTATTCTTGACTCTTTCTGATGTTATGATAAATTGCAATTGCTTCAATGATTGAGATTATAGTTTGTTAGTTCTCAATGAAGTTTCTGAACCATACTTGACATTGTGAATAGATTGTTACTTGATCATGAAAAGTTTTATGAGATAAGCTACTATTATGACACATATTGATGCTAGAAAAGGTGATTGAAATTATCATTGATCAAACTTGTGCACCTACTAGCATTCAGGCTTCATAAATTATTTCTTTTATCATTTACCTACTCGAGGACAAGCAGGAATTAAGCTTGGGGATGCTGATACATCTCCAACGTATCTATAATTTATGAAGTATTCATGCTATTATATTATCCTTGTATGATTATTTATATGCATTTATATGTCATTTTATATGATTTTTGGGACTAACCTATTAACCTAGAGCCCAGTGCCAGTTTCTATTTTCTCCTTGTTTTTGTGTTTTACAGAAAAGGGATACCAAACAGAGTCCAAATGACGTGCCAATTTTTGAGGATTTTTTATGGACCAAAAGAAGACCACGGAGCATCGGAGTTGGGCCAGAAGGGTCCCAGGCTGCCCACGAGAGAGGGGGCCGCGCCCCCCTCCCTGGGGCGCGCCCCTATCTCGTGGACAGCCCAGAGACCTTCCTGACGTGAAACCAACGCCAATAATTCCTATAAATACTGAAACTTTCGGGAATTAACCTAGATCGGAAGTTCCGCCGCCACAAGCCTCTGTAGCCACGAGAAATCAATCTAGGCCCTCTCTGGCACCCTGCCGGAGGTGGCCATCATCACCGGAGTCCATCGAGGAGGATCTCGGAGGGGCCATCATCGCCATGAAGGCCAAGGACCAGAGGGGGAAAGCCATGGAGGAGGAAGCACAAGGGGGAGAACCTCTCCTCCTCTCTCTTGGTGGCACCGGATTGCCATCGGGAGGGGAATCATCACCGCGGTGATCGTCTTCATCAACATCACCATCATCATCACCATCCTCATCTCTTTTACGCGGTCCACTCTCCTGCACCCCGCTGTAATCCCTACTTGAACATGGTGCTTTATGCTACATATTATGATCCAATGATGTGTTGCCATCTTATGATGTTTTGAGTAGATATCTTTTGTCTTTGAGTTGATTGATGATCTAGATTGGTACGAGTTGTATGTTTTATTTTGGTGCTATCCTATGGTGCCCTACGTGTCGCGCAAGCGTGAGGGATTCCCACTGTATGGTGTTGCAATACATTCATGATTCACTTATAGTGGGTTACTAGAGTGACAGAAGCTTAAGCCTGAGTAAGTAGATTGTTGCATATGGGATAAAAGAGGACTTGATGCTTTAATGCTATGGTTGGGTTTTACCTTAATGAATCTTTAGTATTTGCGGATGCTTGCTAGAGTTCCAATCATAAGAGCATATGATCCAAGTAGAAAAAATATGTTACTTTATGCCTCTCCCTCATATGAAATTGCAATGACGACTATCGATCTTGTTAACAATTGCTTAGGACAATTCCGCACACCGATCCACCATTATTCCACACTCGCTACTTATATTATTTAGTATTATATTCTAACTTTATGATAACAGCACCTACTTTTATATTTTAGCTCTCCGATA
Organism: Triticum aestivum; assembly: GCF_018294505.1. Lineage (NCBI taxonomy): Eukaryota > Viridiplantae > Streptophyta > Magnoliopsida > Poales > Poaceae > Triticum > Triticum aestivum. Next base: position 303,982,914 of record NC_057807.1, read on the forward strand.
TCATACAAAGTTATCCTCTTTATACCCACAACACAGTTTTATTTCTTGTTTCTAGTTGGAAGCAAACGTTCAGTGCACGTAGAGTCGTATCAGTAGCAGATAGGGCTTGAGAGAATATTGATCTTACCTTTAGCTGCTTGTGGGTTCGACACTCCATACTTATCACTTCCACCTTTGGGAATTGCTACGATGATTCCCTGCACTTGGGGATTATCAAACAGCAACAGAAAAAATACAGGAAAAAAAGGAAAGAAACCTCAACAGGGGGCGGAGCGGCGATGGGCGGCGGGGG
>NC_057807.1:303983620-303988163 GCF_018294505.1 Triticum aestivum
CGGGTGAGGTGAGGGAGAGAGAGAGGCTGGGGCGCAGGGCCGACTATTTCTTAGTTAGGTTTAGTTTCTTTGCCGTCTGCTAGCATACGGCAAAGAGCGTAGCTAGTGGGATGGGGCTGGGGGGAAACGGCCGTTAGGTTGGCTATTCTCTTTGCCGTCTACTAGCAGACGGCAGATAAAGTGACCGTTAGGTGGTTCTTGCTAGTGGGACACCCTCCCTCTTTGTCGTCCGCTAACGGACGACAAAGCTTCTATGCCATATGCTAGGAGACGGCAAAGAGGTGGCTGACAGCAAACACCCTCTTTGTCGTATGCTCTTTCTTTGCCATCAACTTTCTGTAAGCTGATGCAAAGACCTTCTTTCTCGTTAGCTAGAAGACGGCAAAGAGCTAGCTGAAGGCAAAGATCCTGATTCCAGTAGTGCACACTTGGAGACTAAATATTTGCAGCAAAGAGATCGATAGCACAATAGTACGATAGTTTGATAGAGATAGCAATAGTAGTAAAAACAATAGTTACAACAATATTAACTTAGCAAGAATAATATGTGAAAAGCTCGTAGGCATTGGATCGGTGATTTCGTTGGATGATATTCATCATATAACAGTTATAACCAAGGGTGACATAGAACTATTTCCAACTCGTCAATATAATGCAGGCGTGTATTCCGTAAATAGTAATGCGTGCTTATGGAAAAGAACTTGCATGACATCTTTTGTCCTACCCTCCCATGGCAGGGTCGTCCATAAGGAAAATAAGGGATATTAAGGCCTACTTTTAATAGAGAACCAGAACAAAGCATGAACACATAGTGAATACATGAACTCCTCAAACTACGGTCATCGTCAGAAAGTATCCCAATTATTGTCACCTTAGAGTTTACAGATCATAACATGTAATAGGTGCATATAACTTGGAGGATCAGATCAAGACATAGATATAATGGCGAAAACATAAATGGTTCATATCTGAAATGATGTCACTCGGGCCCTAGTGACAAGCATTAAAGCATAGCAAAGTCATAGCAACATTAATCTCAGAAGATAGTGGATACTAGGGTTCAAGCCCTAACAAAACTAACTCGACTACATGATGAATCTCATCCAACCCATCACCGTCCAGCAAGCCTACGAATGAATTACTTGCTCTCGGCGGTGAGCATCATGAAATTGGTGATGGAAGATGGTTGGTGATGATGAAGACGGAAGATCCCCGAACTCTAGATCTGGCCTCCAGATGAAGAACATGAGGTGGCGGGAGCTCCATATCGTAAAACACGATGAAACTTCCTCTCCTATTTTTTCTCCGAAAATAGGAATTTGTAGAGTTGGAATTAGGGTCAGCGGAGCCTTGTGGGCCCCACTACCCACCAGGGTGCGCCAGCGGGGGTGGCACACCCTGGTGCCTAGTGGGCAGCTGCCCCCCTCCACTGGGTCTTTGTTCCAGTATTTTTTATTTATTCCAAATTAATTCTCCAAAAAATTTCGTCCAATTCCAAGAATTTTTATTTCTGCACAAAAACAACACCATGGTTGGTCTGCTGAAAACAACGCCAGTCCGGGTTAGTTTCACTCAAATCATGCAAATTAGAGTCCAAAACAAGAGCAAAAGCATTAGGAAAAGTATATACGTTGGAGACATATCAATAGCACTTGAAGATTTTCGTGTAGTGTGAAGATCAAATGGGGTGGTAAATTTAGCATTTAATCACCCCAGTGATGAACTCGACGAACTGGACGAATAAATGATTGAAATCATCAATTCAGTTCTTCCATGCCCTAACTTGGCGATGAAAGAAATCTATAGCAGCGGCGGAGGTGAAGAAATCTGTGTCCGGCGTGAGTACGACGAAGAAGAACTCAAGGAAGTGAAGCTCTTCTTCTCCGGCGGTGATGAATTCCAGTGGCCGTGCTAGGGTTTGAGAGTGAGAGTGACTAGAGCAGAGGAGCAAAGTGAAACTAGCTTGATGGAGTCAAGGCTACTTATAACCGCGGTGAAAACTAAGAGGTCCAAATATTTTGGACGGATCAGCCCCTGACCATTCGCATCTGAGTGACATGCGTCACACATGCATTTTCACATGCTTATCCACGTGAGTGAAGCGCGAGATGTAGTTACTATGGCAACAGTGAAAAAAACTTTTTGGAATTTAAAAATGTGTTCACAGTTTCTTTAGCTATCAAGGACACAATGAAGACTTTGAACAGTGTCAAGTAAAATGCATATGAAGAATTTGTAAACAGAGTGGGCTGAGCTTAGCATAGAGGGGAGCGGGTCCGATCACATCCACATAGATGAAGAAATCAAACTAAAGCATTAGCAATATGTGGATATTGTTGAGGACATGAAAAGCTCAAAAAAATCAGCTGAAGCAATGAAGAATTACCTCAAATGATGAATTTAAAAAGTTTGAAGAAATTGCAAATGACGAAAAACCTCAAATTTGAAGAATGTCATAAAGAGGTGCTGGCGTTACCCACCGTATAAGAGCTATGATAACTACAGACACTGCGTACAATTTTCGTAGGGTTCTGAGAGTCAAGTTCTTCATTAATTTCTTCACACTTAGATGGTAAGTCTTCATTGATTGAAGAAATACGTTACTTCATGTGTTGTGCATCAAAGTCATAAAAAATGCTTATGCGTTGGGATGTGTGTCCACTTTAGAGGATATTCGAAGATTCTAGGATGTTTAGCTCATACCGCAACTTGCAGAACCTCTTCTCATCCAAGGGCTTAGTGAAGATATATCAACAAGCTGGTCTTCAATCTTCACGTGGTCGATGAAAATGTCTCCCTTCAACACATGATCACGAAGAAAGTGGTGACGAATCTGAATAAGCTTTGTCTTGGAGTATTGCATTGGGTTGTGGGTGATCTTGATAGGACTCTCATTGTCGCAGTAGAGAGGGACTTTCTTCATTTTGACGCCATAGTCCTTGAGGGTTTGCTTCATCCATAGCAACTATGAGCAGCAGGCACCAGCGACAATGTATTCAGCCTCAGCTGTGGAAAGAGCGACGTTGTTCTGCTTCTTTGAGGACCAACAAACAAGAGATTGTCCAAGGAAATAACATGTGTCTAATGTAGACTTATGATCCACACAATCTCCACTGTAATCAGAATCAGAAAATTCAGCCAGATCAAAAGATGAGCCCCCGGGATACCATAATACAAGTGTTGGTGTGTGAGCTAAATATCGAAGAATTCGTTTCACAGCCCGATGGTGTGATTCCTTCGGTGTTGCTTGAAATCGGGCACACATGCAAACGCTAAGCATAATATCTGGCCTAGATGCACATAGGTAAAGAAGCGAATCGATGATGGAGCGATACCTTCTGACCAAAATGTTTACCATTTTAGTGAGTGTAGAGTTGACCATTTGTAGGCTTTGGTATTTTGAGGCCTTTGCAGTCTTGCATGCCAAATTTCTTCAGGAAATCTTTGAGCTATTTCTCTTGTGAAATGAAGATTCCATTAGGTTGTTGACGAATTTGAAGACCAAGGAAGAATTTCAATTTGTCCCATCATAGACATCTGATATTGTTCACGCATCATATATGTAATCCGTCACTCAAACGCTAGTTAGTGCAATCAAAGATAATATCATCAACATATTTGGCATATGAACAGTTCACCATCATAAGAGTTTGTGAAAAGAGTGGGCTCAAGTGAACTGGGTTTGAATCCCTTTTTCTTCAGGAATTCCTTCAGAGTGTCATACCAAGCCCGCGGGGCTTGCTTGAGGCCATAGGGGGGCCTTTTTTAGTCTAAAAACTTTGTCATGATGCTTTGGATCCTCGAAACCTGGTGGTTGAGCAACATATACTTCTTCCTCAAGCTTACCATTGAGGAGTGCATTTTTGAAATCCATTTGATATAAGAGAATATTGTGATGGTTAGCATATGCAAGCAAATACGAATAGCTTCAAGCCTAGCAATAGGTGCAAAAGTTTCATCGAAATCAATACCGTCAACCTGTGTGTAGCCTTTGTGCAATAAGACGGGCCTTATTCCTCACCACTTGGCCTTTTTCTTCTTGCTTGTTGCGTTAGATCCACTTGGTGCCGATGATATTGTGCTTGCGTGGATCAGGACGATTGACAAGCTCCCACACATTGTTGAGCTCGAATTCTTATAGTTCTTCTTGCATGGCTTGAATCCATTTAGGCTTCAAAAATGCTTCATCAACTTTGGTGGGCCCTGTGATAGAGAAAAATGCAAAATGCCCACAAAAGTTAGCTAAATGTGAAGCTCTTGAGAGAGTGAGGGGACATGGTGCATTGATATTGTCGAGGATCTTCTCAATCTGCACTTCATTCGCCACCCGTGGATGAGCTAAATGAAGAACTTGTTGTTGCTAAGCATTTCCCGCGGTGTCATTATCTTCAGGATCAACAGTTTGTTCACAACGGGGACTGATCACTTCTTCTTCTTCTTCTTCTTCTTCTTCTTCTTCTTCTTCTTCTTCTTCTTCTTCTTCCTCTTCTTCTTCTTCTTCTTCTTCTTCGTCGTTGTCGTCTTCTTCTTCGTCGTCGTCTTC
>NC_057807.1:303989988-303990510 GCF_018294505.1 Triticum aestivum
TTCTTCTTCTTCTTCTTCTTCTTCTTCTTCTTCTTCTTCTTCTTCTTCTTCTTCTTCTTCTTCTTCTTCTTCTTCTTCTTCTTCTTCTTCTTCTTCTTCTTCTTCTTCTTCTTCTTCTTCTTCTTCTTCTTCTTCTTCTTCTTCTTCTTCTTCTTCTTCTTCTTCTTCTTCTTCTTCTTCTTCTTCTTCTTCTTCTTCTTCTTCTTCTTCTTCTTCTTCTTCTTCTTCTTCTTCTTCTTCTTCTTCTTCTTCTTCCTCTTCTTTTTCTTCTTCTTCTTCTTCTTCTTCTTCTTCTTCTTCTTCTTCTTCTTCTTCTTCTTCTTCTTCTTCTTCTTCTTCTTCTTCTTCTTCTTCTTCTTCTTCTTCTTCTTCTTCTTCTTCTTCTTCTTCTTCTTCTTCTTCTTCTTCTTCTTCTTCTTCTTCTTCTTCTTCTTCTTCTTCTTCTTCTTCTTCTTCTTCTTCTTCTTCTTCTTCTTCTTCTTCTTCTTCTTCTTCTTCTTCTTCTTCTTCTTCTTCTTCTTC